>NC_069500.1:470137289-470414789 GCF_027579735.1 Bombina bombina | reverse complement strand
CGTGACAATGACCCACTCTGGTCTGCAGAAGCTCATTCCTTGTGACAGATTGTCCAGGGTCAGCCACCAATGGAGTGAATCTCTGGTCTTTTGATCTACTTGAATCGTCGGAGACAAGTCTGTATAATCCCCATTCCACTGTCTGAGCATGCACAGTTGTAATGGTCTTAGATGAATTTGTGCAAAAGGAACTATGTCCATTGTTGCAACCATCAATCCTATTACTTCCATGCACTGCGCTATGGAAGGACGAGGAACAGAATGAAGTACTTGACAAGAGCTTAGAAGTTTTGATTTTCTGACCTCTGTCAGAAAAATCCTCATTTCTAAGGAATCTATTATTGTTCCCAAGAAGGGAACTCTTGTTGACGGGGACAGAGAACTTTTTTCTTTGTTCACCTTCCATCCGTGAGATCTGAGAAAGGCTAGGACGATGTCCGTATGAGCCTTTGCTTTTGACAGGGACGACGCTTGAATCAGGATGTCGTCCAAGTAAGGTACTACTGCAATGCCCCTTGGTCTTAGAACCGCTAGAAGGGACCCTAGTACCTTTGTGAAAATCCTTGGAGCAGTGGCTAATCCAAATGGAAGTGCCACAAACTGGTAATGCTTGTCCAGAAAAGCGAACCTTAGGAACTGATGATGTTCCTTGTGGATAGGAATATGTAGGTACGCATCCTTTAAATCCACGGTAGTCATAAATTGATTTTCCTGGATAGTAGGTAGGATCGTTCGAATAGTTTCCATTTTGAACGATGGTACCCTGAGAAATTTGTTTAGGATCTTTAGATCCAAAATTGGTCTGAATGTTCCCTCTTTTTTGGGAACTATGAACAGATTGGAATAAAATCCCATTCTTTGTTCTCTTATTGGAACTGGATGTATCACTCCCATCTTTAACAGGTCTTCTACACAATGTAAGAATGCCTGTCTCTTTATTTGGTTTGAAGATAATTGAGACCTGTGGAACCTTCCCCTTGGGGGTAGTTCCTTGAATTCCAGGAGATAACCTTGAGAAACTATTTCTAGCGCCCAAGGATCCTGAACATATCTTGCCCAAGCCTGAGCAAAGAGAGAAAGTCTGCCCCCCACTAGATCCGGTCCCGGATCGGGGGCTATCCCTTCATGCTGTTTTGGTAGCAGTGGTAGGCTTCTTGGCCTGCTTACCCTTGTTCCAGCCTTGCATTGGTTTCCAGGCTGGTTTGGGTTGTGAAGTATTACCCTCTTGCTTAGAGGATACAGAATTAGAGACTGGTCCGTTTCTGCGAAAGGGACGAAAATTAGGCTTATTATTAGCCTTAAAAGACCTATCCTGTGGGAGGGCGTGGCCCTTTCCCCCAGTGATGTCTGAAATAATCTCTTTCAAATCAGGTCCAAATAATGTTTTACCTTTGAAAGGAATGTTAAGCAATTTTGTCTTGGAAGACACATCCGCTGACCAAGACTTTAGCCAAAGCACTCTGCGCGCCACGACAGCAAACCCTGAATTTTTTGCCGCTAATCTAGCTAATTGCAAAGCGGCATCTAAAACAAAAGAGTTAGCCAATTTAAGTGCTTGAACTCTGTCCATAACCTCCTCATACGAAGATTCTTTACTGAGCGATTTTTCTAGTTCCTCGAACCAGAAACACGCTGCCGTAGTGACAGGAATAATGCATGAAATTGGTTGTAGAAGGTAACCTTGCTGTACAAAAATCTTTTTAAGCAAACCCTCTAATTTCTTATCCATAGGATCTTTGAAAGCACAACTATCTTCGATAGGAATAGTAGTGCGTTTGTTTAGAGTAGAAACCGCCCCCTCGACCTTGGGGACTGTCTGCCATAAGTCCTTTCTGGGGTCGACTATAGGAAATAATTTCTTAAATATAGGGGGGGAACAAAAGGTATGCCGGGCCTTTCCCACTCTTTATTTACTATGTCCGCCACCCGCTTGGGTATAGGAAAAGCGTCGGGGGGCACCGGAACCTCTAGGAACTTGTCCATCTTACATAATTTCTCTGGAATGACCAAATTGTCACAATCATCCAGAGTAGATAACACCTCCTTAAGCAGTGCGCGGAGATGTTCTAATTTAAATTTAAATGTCACAACATCAGGTTCAGCTTGATGAGAAATTTTTCCTGAATCTGAAATTTCTCCATCAGACAAAACCTCCCTCATGGCCCCTTGAGATTGGTGTGAGGGTATGTCAGAACAGTTATCATCAGCGTCCTCTTGCTCTTCAGTGTTTAAAACAGAGCAATCGCGCTTTCTCTGATAAGTAGGCATTTTGGATAAAAGATTTGCTATGGAGTTATCCATTACAGCCGTTAATTGTTGCATGGTAATAAGTATTGGCGCACTAGATGTACTAGGGGCCTCCTGTGTGGGCATAACTGGTGTAGACACAGTAGGGGATGATGTAGTATCATGTTTACTCCCCTCATTTGAGGAATCATCTTGGGCAATATCATTATCTGTTGCAATACTGTCCTTACTTTGTTTGGACACTATGGCAAAATTATCACATAAATTTAAATGGGGAGACACATTGGCTTTCATACATATAGAACATAGCTTATCTGATGGTACAGACATGTTAAACAGGCTTAAACTTGTCAACAAAGCACAAAAAACGTTTTAAAATAAAACCGTTACTGTCACTTTAAATTTCAAACTGAAAACACTTTATTACTGAATATGTGAAAAAGTATGAAGGAATTGTTCAAAATTCACCAAAATTTCACCACAGTGTCTTAAAGCATTAAAAGTATTGCACACCAAATTTCAGAGCTTTAACCCTTAAATTAACGGAACCGGAGCCGTTTTTACATTTAACCCCTATACAGTCCCAGAATGAGGCTCTGTCTATAACTAGAAAGGCCCCCATCTGAAAAAGGTGTCCAACACAGTGCCTGCCGTTTTTCTAAATGTTCCCCAAGATTATAATACCAATAATTAGTTAGAATCTGCATAATATGCCTAGTAAAGCAATTGTTTTAGCCCAGAAAAATGTCTACCAGTTTTTAAGCCCTTTTTGAAGCCCTTTATTCTTTTATGTTTAACTAAGAAAATGGCTTACTGGTCCCCATGAGGGGAAATGACAGCCTTCCAGCATTACATGGTCTTGTTAGAAATATGGCTAGTCATACCTTAAGCAGATAAGACTGCTAACTGTTTCCCCCAACTGAAGTTACTTCATCTCAACAGTCCTGTGTGGAAACAGCAATTGATTTCAGTTACTGTCTGCTAAAATCATCTTCCTCTTACAAACAGAAATCTTCATCCTTTTCTGTTTCAGAGTAAATAGTACATACCAGCACTATTTTAAAATAACAAACACTTGATAGAAGAATAAAACTACATTTAAACACCAAAAAACTCTTAACCATCTCCGTGGAGATGTTGCCTGTGCAACGGCAAAGAGAATGACTGGGGTGGGCGGAGCCTAGGAGGGATCATGTGACCAGCTTTGCTGGGACTCTTTGCCATTTCCTGTTGGGGAAGAGAATATCCCACAAGTAAGGATGACGCCGTGGACCGGACACACCAATGTTGGAGAAATTACATTTTTAACTCTTAGCCTCCCTCCCTGACAGATACGTTTCCTTACCCTCCCCCCTCACACACAAACACACACACATCCCACTCATAACCCTCCCAGGCTGCCTCGTTCCCTCACACAGTGCCCACTACTCACCATATTAACTACCTACATTACACAAGCCTCCCCTCAGCCATCCCCATACTCTTAGCCCTATTCTTCCTCACACAACCCCCTCCTCACCAATCCTGACTCACCCTCCTGTCACAGTTTATAACTTACAGCAGCTCTTATCTTAAGCCCCTGCCACTCCCATCCTGAGGACATCAATGTTGCTGGGGACATACTAAAAAAAAAATATTTCCAAATTGGTGTGCAAGATAACCATATACAGAACATGTGTATCCCAAATAGGGACTCAAAGAGTGACTCACCCTGTCTATACCGCCTCTTAGCATGTCCGGTCCTCAGTAGTACAGCGGTCAACTCTTCCATCAAGTGCCACTACATATAGCACCTACCCCAGATAGCTCTTAACCAGGAATAACACTTGCCTTAGTTCCCTGCTCCTGGTGATTAACCAGTAGGTCCTTGCTCCGTCTGACCAGGGCAAGTCTCCTCCTCGTTTCTTCCGGGAACAGGTGATCAGGAACAGCGTCTAATGTCACTAGCACTCCACACATTCAAACAGGAAGTTGCTGTGTGTTTGCCCAAACTCCTCCCTGTAACAACAGCGCTTCCGCCCAACCCCGACCACACACATTCAAGGTAGCATCCCGATTATAGGCCGCACCCCTGATTTCAAGTCTTACATATGGGGAAAAAAGTGCGGCCTATACTAGGAACAATATGATAGATTATATATATATATATATATATATATATATATATATATATATATATATATATATATATATATATATATATATATATACACACACATACACTTATTACATCAACTTATCGAAAACCCCTAGCACGAAATTATATATATATATATATATATATATATATATATATATATATATATATATATATATATATATATATATATATACACACACACACACATATATACACACATATATACACACACATGATGATCTTTCATGATTCAGATAGAGCATGCAATTTTAATCAACTTTCTAATTTATTCCTATTACCTATTTTTATTTGTACTCTTTGTATTTTTATTTGAAAAAGCAGGAATGTAAGTTTAGAAGCTAGCCCATTTTTGGTTCAATCATGAGAGAAAAAATGGGGTTCATATCCCTTTAAACAAATAGTTATAAGCCAGCAATAGTTCAGTTATGAAATGCATTAGAACATTTTCATTTTGCACTTTATGCCCCTTTAACATTTATGCTTTTTCCTCTCAGTGTCTGTACTGAACTGTGTGTTTCAGACTATCCTATACAAGCATTTGGCAGGACCGATTTGAATTTACACTATTCTGAACAACCGTGAACCCTTAAGGATAGAATACAAAGAGAAAGTATGGGTTTTCACAGAAGTGTAAGACGAGGAACTCATTCAATTGTCTTTATATATTTATGACACTGACTTGTTACCACTCTAACCTTTCAATGAAAGCAGTAACGTCTCGTTTCTCACCTTACATAGCTCAGAAGTGCAAAGCAAGACTGAGCACTTCATTAAATCCAGAACTGTAACAACATATTTTAATCAAAAAGAATGCAGATCTTTTAATTAGTCTGCATTTATGTATAATTCTAAGCTTGTTGTTTACACTTTACAATTTCAAAGCATAAAAAGGAGCTTTAAATGTAACCAGCCTTTATAGAACAAAACCAAAAAATTATGGGGAAACTTTTCAGTAGAAACAATCATTCTTAGAAAATTATAACGATCAATAGAGCTCATACTTTTTACAATGCCTTTTCCTTGAGGCAACATAAGAAATGGCTTTTCCTTTTGAGTTACAAAAAAAATATAATAATAATAATAATAATAATAATAATAATAATATTATAGCCTTCAAATTTAGGATAACAGTGAAAGGGAAATCATATATGAGAGAGGAGAGAGATCTAAGGAAAAAGATATGCTATGTGCTGGATTTTTTGCACCTGTTAGCTGAATGAAATACTTGAACTCCATAATTAGTGGGGGTGTCCACGTACGTACGTATATATATATATATATATATATATATATATATATATATATATATATATATATATATATATATATATATATACACATATACATACATACACACATACACACATATACATACACCAAAAAAAAAGAGAAAATCGGATCTCGGCTCCGGGTAGGTTAAAAAACATTAGTCTTTATTATTGGCAAATTAAAACAGCAGCAAGGCATAGGTATCATCTGGGGCTTCAGCTAGTGAGAGCGTAAAAGCGGATCTTGCGCGTTTCGGCCGTTGGCCGTAATCATAGATCTGATCCTCTTACTAGAGGAGAGCTCTTTATAGGGTGTTAGCCCCACCTATTATTAAAACCAATTAGTTAAAAAACAGAGTATAAACATTTCTGTGCAGGTGCTCATTATGTAAATATACATTTAAACAGGAGTGAAATTCATTCATAAAGAATTATCGAAGTTAACATGACATTAGGCATTAAGCAGCAATAAAATTAAATTGCAAGTAATTGGGATCGCTAAAAGCAAATCAGTGTTGATATGGCTGGCTGATTTATAAATTTATAAAGGGCTTACAACATGCCTAAAGACTGGTAAAGCCTTTACAGACATAAATAAATAAGCACGTAGTCACTTTAGGATACATTGGATAGCTTATACATATGTATATCATTTAGTTAATTTGTTTAGACCCCAAGTGTAGTCTGCGTTAGTCAAGGTTCTGTATGCCTCAAAAAAGCCTACAAACACCAATATGAATAACACTTTGCCTGCCTAATGCTTTAGTAGTGACGTTAACTATGGGTAAATGATTTAACTTAAAGTTTAAATCAGCTCCAGCTCTAAAATATAGCTGTAGGATTTAACAAAAGCTACACATAACTATAAGCATAATTCTGAAAAAATAATAACTGTGTAGCTCATTGGGTACTGGACAAATAACAAGCAGTTAAGTGAATTGTTTGAGAAATATAAGGAATGTGTACATAGGGGAATAGGAAATCACTAGCAGCCAAAAGAGAAAAAAAAGGCGAGTCGGGCCACAGGTAAAAAGATAATACTTAGCTTTTATTGCCATACAAAATATAAAAACACTCAGTGCATAAAAACAAAAGAGCTAGGACAGCAGCGGTCTGACATGTTTCAGCTTCTCTGCCTTACTCATAGACCGTCATTACATTGGTCACTTTGGTAGTGACGAAGAAGCAAAGGGGAGGAGATTGTCACACTCACTTGGGAACTGATTGAGACCAGGAGGGTACAGAGAGAAGTTGCGGTTGGCGGCTGGAGCCCCCAAGGTACTGTGTTACATCAGCATTCAGGATGTTTATACTGTGATACCCCCATTGTAGGCTTTTGACATTTGTGTCTGGCTAAATGAGCGCTGTCTCAGGACTTATCTGTATATAGTAATAGGAAATCACTCCCAGTAGTTAATTAAGTCAAATTGCGAGTTAAAGCCCTGGGGTACTATTGTTTGTAATTTATATATCCAGTATACTTCCTGGCGTCTCCAAAAGTGTGTTCCTATCCCCCCCCTCTGGCTGGAACGGCTACAGCTTCTATGGCCTTCCACTTAAAAGGTATCAACCTTTTGTTGATGTTCAAAGATAAAATGTTCAGCTAAAGCAGAGCAGTTTTGTTTGTTTTTAATGTAACCAAGGTTCCCTTATTCTCGTGCGGACATCCCTGGTAGTAAGGCCTGCGTATTATTTGAGGCATAAATTGCATTCTACTAGGTAGATGACAAAATTGCTGGAGCACTTAACACACCCTTTCGTGGTAAAGGTTTCCTTGGTTACATGGGACTGAAACTGTGGTCCCTGACTAATGTAATCATATGCTTTACAGCGTGGATTTCCACATCTGTATGTGCCAGAACATTGTAACCATGTACTATTATTAGTGGTTTTGGGTAACATACTTGGTGAAATCATATTTGCCAGAGTGAGATTCTTGGCATAGATAAAATTACAACCTTCTATCACCGATTTAAGCATATCGTCCCCATATAGGATTGGCAGATATTTTTTAATGATGTCACAAATTTGGTAAAATTGATTTGAATATTTAGTTACAAAGTTTAGGCCAGTTTTATGTTTTTGTTTGCCTGTATAGTTATCAATGAGTGTAGACCTATTCACCCTTGCTACTTCAGTCTTAACTTTATTCACAAGAGGTTTAGAGTATCCTCTATCGACGAAGCGTTTGATTTTGAGCATGAAGCTGAGGCACTTACCAGATTGTTCAGAGCAATTGCGTCTTAATCTCAGCATCTGTCCCTTGACTATGCCCCTTGAACACATGTTGTGGATGATTGCTGTGAGCATGAAGCAACTGGTTTCCTGAAAAAGGTTTCCTATACAGTTTAGAGATTACATGTCTCGTGGAGGTGTCACCAGAGAGCGCACACATACATATAGGCAAGTGTAGTGTTTTTTTTTTTGTTTTGTTTTGTTTTTTAGCAATTCTTCTAGGCAAACTGGCACAAAGTCAAGGAATTTGTAAGCACATTTAGTCAGGTGCATGATTAAATTATTATACCAAACAGGTACTAATGATCATTAATTTAATACATAGGTTGAAACTCAATCATTAATGGTAATAGAAACAGCTGTTTAGGAGCAATAAAACTGCGTGAGAAACAGCCAAACTCTGCTAACAAGACAAGAGGGCTGTGTAATGTAAAGACAGATTAATGTCATACACCACAGCAACAAGACACAAGGTAGTTATACTGCATATGCAAGATCTCTACAAAGCAGAAATTTCAAGGCAGACAGGGTTTTCCATATATGCTGTCCAAGCTCTTTTGAAGAAGCACAAAAAAAAAAAAAAAAAAAAAAACAGGCGACAATTAGGATTGTAGATGCAGTGGTCGGCCAAGGAAACTTAGTACAGCAGATGAAAGACAAATAATGCTTAAAGGGTTAGTTTAGTCAAAATGAAACTACAGTATCATGATTCAGATGGAGCATGCAATTTTAAGCAACTTTCTAATTTACTCATATAATACATTTTTCTTCGTTCTCTTGGTATCTTTATTTAAAAAGCAGGAATGTAAGCTTAGGAGCCAGTCCATTTTTGGTTCAGCACCTGGCTAGCGCTTGCCGATTGGTGGCTACATTTAGAAATAAACAGCCAAATATACAGCTAAAGTAAATAAGAACCATCTTCAGCGTAAAGAAGAACAAGGAGTCCTGGAAGTGATGGTATGGCCCCCACAGAGGCCCGATCTCAACATCATTGAGTCTGTCTGGGATTACATGAAGAGACAGAAGCAATTGAGGCTACCTAAATCCACAGAACTGTGGTTAGTTCTCCAAGATATTTGGAACAACCTACCTGCCGAGTTCCTTTAAAAAAAAAAACTGTGTGCAAGTGTACCTGGAAGAATTGGTGCTCTTTTGAAGGCAAAGGGTGGTCACTTCAAATATTGATTTGATGTAGATCTTTCTTTTGTTCACTCACTTTGCATTTTGTTAATTGAAAAAAATAAACTATTAACATTTCTATTTGTGGAAGCATTCATACTTACAGCATACACACACACTAATCAGCCACAACATTAAAACCACTGACAGGTGAAGGGAATAACATGGATTATATTGTTACAATGGGGTGGGATATATAAGGCAGCAAGTGAAAAGTCAGTTCTTGAATTTCATGTGTTGGAAGCAGGAAAAATGGGCAAGCAAAAAAAATCTGAGTGACTGACAAGGACCAAATAGTGATGGCTAGACGAATGGGTCAAAGCACCTCCAAAACGGCAAGTCTAGTGGGGTGTTCCCGGTATGCAGTGGCTAGTACCTGCCAAAAGTTGTGCAAGGAAGGACAACCAGTAAACCGGCGTCAGGGTTATAAGTGCCAAAGCCTCATTCATGCATGTGGGGGGCGAAGGCTAGCCCGTCTTGTCTGATCACACAAAACAGCTACTGTAGCTGAAATTGCTGAAAAAAATTAATGTTGGCCATTATAGAAAGGTGTCAGAACACACATTTATTACATTGCAGTTTGCTGCTTATGAGGCTGCGTAGCCACAAACCAGAGTGCCCATGATGTCCCCTATCCACTGCTGAAAGTGCCTGCAATGGGGACGTGAGCATCAGAACTAGACCATGGAGCAATGGAAAAAGGTTGCCTGGTCTGTTGAACAACGTTTTCTTTTAGATCAGGTCGCTTGCCAAGTACTTGTGTGTCGTTTACATGGGGAAGAGATGGCAGCAGGATGCACTATGGGAAGAAGGCAGGCCAGAGGAGGCAGTGTTATGCTCTGGGCAATGTTCTGCTGGGAAACCTTGGGTCCTAGCATTCATGTGGATGTAAATATGGCACAAACCACCTACCTAGAGATTATTGCAGACCACGTATACCCCTTCATGGCAATGGTGTTCCCTTATGGCAGTGGCCTCTTTCAGAAGGATAATGCACCCCGCCACACTGCAAAAATTGCTCAGGAATGGTTTGAGGGACATTACAAGAAGTTCAAAGTGTTGCTTGGCCTCCAAATTCCCAAGATCTCAAGCCGATTAAGCATCTGTGGGATGGCTAGAGCAACAAATCAGATATATGGAGGCCCCACCTCACAAATTGCAGGAGTTAAAGGATCTGCTGCTAATGTCTTGGTACCAGATCCCACAGGACACGTCCAGAGGTCTTGTGAAGTCTATACCTCGGAGCTGTTATGGCAGAACAAGGGGGACCTGCAAGATATTAGGCAGGTGGTTTTAATGTTGTTTAAAAGGAGTATGCAATGAAGCATACAATAGGGTGCGCTAGTGATAGTGTTAGAAACCAATAAGTGTCTTATAGAACAGAGAGCATATATAGTTATACCTGACAATACATATAGTGCTATAAATAAACAATAAATGTAAATTGCAGAACAGTACTGTGAAAAAAAAAGTGCAAACAATGCTAGATCATATCAGTGTATAAACATAAAAAATATTCTCTCAGTTTTAAAAGGGTCTAATAATATTATAGTCCCAAAGTGTAGACAATAAGAAATGAAAAAATAAAATAAAAATTAGTCTGGTAGAAAAAAACCAAAGTCTAAGGTGTACAAGATATTACAAAAACAAAAAATGTTCAGTTAAAAAGCAACCGGATACAAAAATTCTGGTTAAAGTGTTAAAAAAATGGTGTAGTCCCCAAACCAATTCAAAGGGTGAAGGCAGCTCCTCTCCAGGACCGGTGGTGAGTCGGATGATCTAAGATATGGAGACAGAAAGGAGAGAGCGCCTAATGGTGTGCTATCACACCGACAAGTGGAAAACCAAGCAGGAATAGCAACAATGGAGAGGTACTCACAAGCGAGTTGGCACTAACAATTAGTGCATACGAGCAGACTGACCTTTTACAGCAGTCAGTGCGCTGGGGGGTAGATCCTGTGTGTTGTCCCCCAAAAGCAGAAAATCAGCCATTCGTGGTAGCTGCAATGAAGGAAATCCCTCTGCACACAGCGTGTGTGAGTCGATTCAGCGTCTGTGACACAGGTGATCAGCTTGGCAATGGAGGAAATCCCTCTGCACACAACGTGTGCAAGTCAATTCAGCGTCTATGACACAGGTGATCAGCTTCAAGGTGATTTAAAAGGGGCTATGCCCTAACGTAATACAGCACCTGTAAGGACGGTCCGTGGGGTCTCAATAAGACCGGTGCTAAACCAAGGGGCTAGTAGGGATTAAAACGTAGTGACTTAATATAGTAACAGCAAAAACAGATGTATTGAAGGAAAGTAGCATTTATTCAGAGCAATACAACGCGTTTCTCGTCCGTTATGCTCTTTGGCCGTTTCATCAGGTTTTAATGTTGTGATATATATATATATAGAATTAAGTAGAATGTTACCATTCAGTGTCAGTGAGTGGAAACAGGCGTTACTCAAGTAAATGCGCTAGTCAGAGGTATGAAAATCTCATAGAGCAGCTATGAAGGTACAAATATTGTATGATAGACTAAGTCTATACAATATAGGAAAAATAGGAGTCAAAGGGTAAACAGCGCTTATGGAGATTCTTAAAAACTGAATAATATTAAAATCTCGGCAGTGTTGGTGGGTAAAGAAAACAAAAAAAAAAAAAAAAAAAAAAAAAGGGAAGAGAAGTATATGAATATACGTATATATATTAGAGTCTTTGATAGGATATTGGAATCCTAGTGTAATGAAGGCGTAATAGATACCCTTACCAAAAGTTACCTCAATCCTATGAGGTAAGTTTGCCGCATTGGAGGATGTATCTAGTGGTTGAATGAATCCTGGATGTTCTGGTCTGTATAAAATCGCTGCCTCTTGGAGTAGAATGGGATGTGGGTCCCCTTTGTGCTGGTTTCTTTAGGAAACTTCCTGTATTTATTGCCTCTTGGAGCTTGGTTTTCTTGTCTTGGTATGAACTTTCTTGTCCAGATATATACCAGGATGTCAGAGCAGGTGACGTGGTTACAGGGTACTTATTTCTTTTTTCTTTTCTTATTTTTTCTTCATTTTCCTTAGAGTTGTGTCAGCAGATACAAAAAGGGAAAAGGGAAATTTTTTTGTATCTGCTGACACAACTCTAAGGAAAATGAAGAAAAAATAAGAAAAGAAAAAAGAAATAAGTACCCTGTAACCACGTCACCTGCTCTGACATCCTGGTATATATCTGGACAAGAAAGTTCATACCAAGACAAGAAAACCAAGCTCCAAGAGGCAATAAATACAGGAAGTTTCCTAAAGAAACCAGCACAAAGGGGACCCACATCCCATTCTACTCCAAGAGGCAGCGATTTTATACAGACCAGAACATCCAGGATTCATTCAACCACTAGATACATCCTCCAATGCGGCAAACTTACCTCATAGGATTGAGGTAACTTTTGGTAAGGGTATCTATTACGCCTTCATTACACTAGGATTCCAATATCCTATCAAAGACTCTAATATATATACGTATATTCATATACTTCTCTTCCCTTTTTTTTTTTTTTTTTTTTTTGTTTTCTTTACCCACCAACACTGCCGAGATTTTAATATTATTCAGTTTTTAAGAATCTCCATAAGCGCTGTTTACCCTTTGACTCCCATATATATATATATATATATATATAAAAGCCCCAGACAGGTCTGGGTGCAAGAACCATAGGGGAAATTACAAAATAAATTAATACAACACACAGAGAAAACCCTGCACTCACTAGCAAGTTCTCAGCCAAGATTAAAAGCAAAAATATAGATATGATCTTATATAATTATTTCTCAGTCTCTTTATTAGAATACAGCCAGAAAATACAGGATATTTGTATGCAGTATTAAAGTGACAGTCAATCCTAGCGTTTTTGAAATGCTAGGATTGACTATTGAAACAAATAAAGTGGACTTTCATTCATGAAGTATAAGATACTTCATGAAGAAAGCTCCTTTATTTCTTTCAAGCGATCACCGTTCTTAGCTGCTCACGGCAGATCGCCGTTTGGCTTGAGAGGTGACGTTTTCACCTCTTAGCCAATAGCCGTGCGGTAAATCTGGCTTGGCGACCTTGGGAGACGGATTTACCACACGGCTATTGGCTTAGAGGTGAAAATGTCACCTCTTAGCAAAATACTTTTTTGCCGTGGGCTGCTGTAGCAGCTAAGAACGGCGATCGATTGAAACAAATAAAGGTGCTTTCTCTGTATGAAGTATCTTATACTTCATGAATGAAAGTCCCCTTTATTTGTTTTTATAGTCAATACTAGCATTTTAAAAACACCAGGATTGACTTTCACTTTAAAAAACAGAAGAAAAAAAAAATCTGAAAAAACTGCTTCTATAGGTTAAAGTGGTAAGTATTTAGTGTGTCCTCTTCTCCTTATAATTGAGCAATTGCAGGAATCTGGCTTTCGTAAACCTAAATGGAATGGAACCCTAATTTATGTAATTGCCAACACTTGTATTTGTACCACTATTTCATGTCAAAATAACTGCTATGAAAAACGTCTATTACACCATGTGCAAGACATACTTGAGCATTACATACACATGTGTTATGAGCTTAATTAATTGGATATTTGATAATAAGACCACTCCATTCAAAATGACAAACACAGAATTTGTCAGACATAAAATCATACTTTTACATCAGCAAGGCCACTCTCAAAGGGAAATCAGCAAACAAACTGGATACTCAAGATTTTTAGGCCATAATAACAATTTTGAAAAAACTGGAGAGGTCAAGAACAAAAAAAGAATGGAAGAACAAGAAAACTTCAAAATCTGATGAAAAGTTTCTCAGAGTTTCTTCTTAGAGAATGGAAGAAGTCCAGCAAGAACCTGGCTCAGTATCTGGCAACTTAATCATGATACCAAGTTGACCATTCTACAGTCCAAAGAAGCTTGATCAGGAATGTTCTACTCTTTGTGGAAGGGTAGCGGCCAAGAATCCACTTTTTCAGAAGAGGAACAGGGTGAAAAGGCTAAGATATGTTAAAGCTCACAAAGACCGAGATTACAAGTTGTGCGGTATAGCCATAGCGTACACACCTCGCAAAATGGGTCCGTACCGCTATTTCCATACCGCCAGCGTTACAAGTCACCCTAAAACTTTCTTTTGTCGGGCAGTATGGTGCAATAAGCCGACTTGGCGTGCTCGTGCACGTATTTCCCCATAGAGATCAATAGAAAAAGTATTTTGGAAAATAACCTAACACCTGCGATTGCAAAATGGCGATTGCATTAATGCATTCCCCATTGAAGCCTATGAAGAAAAGAAAGTTTTGCAAAAACCCAACACCCTTACATAAACCCCTAGTCTAATAACCCTTAAACCACCATCCCCCCACATCGCCAACACTAAATAAAGCTATTAACCTCTAAACCGCCATCCCCCTGAATCGCTAACACCTAATCAACCTATTAACCCCTAAACCGCCCCCCCCCCCACATTGCAAAAAACTAAATTTAACACCCCCTAACTTTAAATTAAATTTACAATATAACTACCTTAAAATAAATAAAAATGTACCTATGAAATATAAAACAAAATAAGCTTTAAAAGGAACAATAAAAGTAAAAAAAAAATATCTTTCATGATTTAAATAGGGCATGTAATTTTAAACAACTTTCCAATTTACTTTTATTACCAATTTTGCTTTGTTCTCTTGGTATTCTTAGCTAGATCTAGGAGGTTCATGTACAAATTTCTTAGACCATGAAGACTGACTCTAATCTGAAAGCATTTTGACAGTTTTTCACCACTAGAGGGCGTTAGTTCATGTGTTTCATATAGATAACATTGAGCTCAGGCACGTGAAGCTCCTAGGAGTCAGCACTGATTGGCTAAAAATGCAAATCTGTCTAAAGAACTGAAATAAGGGGGCAGTTTGCAGAGGAATAGATACAAGGTAATTACAGGGGTAAAAAGTATATTATTATAACTGTGTTGGTTATGCAAAATTGTGGAATGGGTAATAAACGGATTATCTACCTTTTTAAACAATAATTCTGGTGTTTACTGTACCTTTAACTATAACAAAACCTAACATTACTATTTAAAAAAAACAAAGATACCAAAAATAAAAAACCTAAAATTACAATATTAAAAAATCATAACACTATCGAAAAAAAAAAACTAACATTACAAAAAATAAACTAAAAGTTACACAAAATAACAAAATCTAACATAACAGAAAATAACAGAAATTATCCAAAATAAAAAAATAAAGTTATTCCTATTTTAATACCCCGTTTAAAATAAAATAAAAAATAATCTTTAAATAAAAAACCAATAGCCCTTAAAAATGCCTTTTGTAGGGCATTGCCCTAAAGCGATCAGCTCTTTTACCCCAAAAAAACTACAAAGTCCCCCCTAACATTACAACTCCCCACAAAACAAAAAAATCCTAACTAAAAAAAAAACAAAACAAAAAAAAAAAAAAAACTACCCATTGCCCCTAAAGGGGCATTTGTATGGGCAATGACCTTAAAAAGGGCACACGGACATTTTATTATATATATATATATATATATATATATATATATATATATATATATATATATATATATATATATATATAACATACTGGGTATAACAGGTCTGATATCCCTTAATATCAAATTTCTTCCCAGTGGTAGGGTGGTAAAAAAAAGAGATCCCTTTATCATGTTATTACAGCATGAACACTTAACAAGGGTAACAACCTTCATTCTTACACAACATAAAACTTTGCGTATTTTTCTTTCTGGAGCCAACATCGGCTCTTATCAATTGTTAAGGGAGGTACCCTCTTTTCCATTATAAATAAAGAAATAGAATATGCATCATCTATCCCAAGAGAAACTAGTTCAGATAATAGGAGTAAGAAGGATGAGCATCGCCTAATATTTGTTTCTGAATTTAATGCCCAAAGTAACCAGATACAACGAATCATGAGAAAACATTGGAAAGTTCTTTATGATTATAGTCCAAATATAGAAGAATTTAAAAACTACCCTATGCCTGCCGATAAACAGGGTCTCAACCTAAATCAACAATTGATAAGAGCCGATGTTGGCTCCAGAAAGAAAAATCCACAACGTTTTATTTTGTGTAAGAATGAAGGTTGTTACCCGTTTTTAAAGTGTTCATGCTGTAATAAAAAAAAAAAAAAAAAAAGAGATCCCTTTATCATGTTACCACCCTACCACTGGGAAGAAATTTGATATTAAGGGATATCAGACCTGTTATACCCAGTATGTAATTAATTTAGATATATATATAATCAAATGTTCGTGTGGGCAGAGCTATGTAGGCGAGACTACTAGGGCTATTAGGAGATAGAATTATTGAACATAAAAGTAACATCAGAACAGGTAATATTAAAGCTCCTGTGTCTCATTTTTTGAAAATGGGCAATTAGATTAACCAATTGAGATTTCAAATTATAGAACACATAGCTATGCCACATAGGGGTGGTGATAGGAAGCGTATTCTCAAACAGAAGGAAGCATTTTGAATTTTAAAATTAGGCACTATGGACCCAGTAGGCCTTAATAGAGAATGGGATTTATCATTTTTTTTGTAAGAATAATAAGAAGCGTTATCTAGATTTATTATTGCTTATGATGACTTTGACTTACATATTGTAAATTGTTATAATATGTATCCCTATATCTGAGTAGGATTGTTGTTGTTGTTTTTAATTGATTAGTAGGACTACTTTAATAGAAGTTTTTTGTTTTTTTTAGTTAGATTGTTAAGAGTTAATAATTATTTTGCCCGATAGCGCCCTCTGGTGTCCCAAGGGTATACATAGGAGAGAAAATCAGTTGCATATTAGGGTTACACACCCGAATCGCTGCTGCATTTGGTTGTGTCTTTACTCCAATAAAGAAGTTGTGCTGCCACCATCTTTTTGTTTTTCTTTGAATGGCTAATTGGGGGTTTGAGTGGCCCCCAAGTACAGTGAAAGTGCTGTACTTATGTTTGTATCCTAGGTGCTGAAAGAAGCCTGGTATATTATACCAGAAGATTACTTCAGAAAACATCAGGACAGTATCCTCAAAATAGTTCAAGATGTGCTTAATGCCAAGGGGGGGGGGGGGGGGGGGAATCACACTAAATACTGACTTTTGCCTGAAGAAGCCATTTTGTTCTGAAAATTGTGTTTTTTTATATTTTGTGTACATATTTCCTGCATTTTATGTTTGCATCTTAATAAAGAGACCGAAAAATAAATACGGATGGTCCTTAAAACTTTGCTAAAACAACAAATCTAATGGTGGCCTGAGACTTTTACTGTGTATATTTATATATATCTCAAAGCAGAGAATGCACACTAAGAGGACTTTGAATAATAAGATAATATTCAACCCTATTATTATCCAAATACCTCTGAGTACAGATTAACTGCCTCGATATTTACACACCTTATTTCAAAAGACCTGGAAGTTATCCAAGTGTATTTGTGAGTACAAATATAAAATTAATTTTGCTGACCATAGACAAGGTTAAAAGTGTTAGTGTTCTGTGGTTTTTAAACATTTTCTTACTGTACCTTCTATATAATAGTTGTACCTAAAAAACATGTTCTTTAAATTGGGTGATTTTTATGAATATTGTTTACAATATCTAAAACCAATGGGGGTCATACAAGTCCTAGGGTTATAATGTAGCTCATATTAGGGTGTAGGAGCAAGTACCAATGAAAATTATATAGAAAGACATCATGGTTAATCACCTTCCCAGAAAAGTGCTGATTCACAAAGAGGCTTACCTGCAGGACGACTAAGATATAAATAGAACCAGGTCCTGTACAGCAAGAAAAATACATCTCTCTACATAAACATGCAGTTAAAAAGGGATATTAAACACTTTGATAAGGTAATATAAAATTAATCTTACACACATATTTATACTGAATTATTTATTTTGTCCCCCTTTCCTGTAATTATATTCTGAAATTATGAGCTTTTCAGTTCCTGTTAGAAATGAAAGTGCAGAACACTCTATTCTAGCATACATCGTGATTGCGCTCACACGTTTGCATTTATATTCAACTTGTTATACAAGCGATATAGCCAACGCGCGCAAAAACCCACAATAAAACCCATTTTCGTTCACGCGTAACTGGTAATTTAGCCCCAAGACACTTTTTTTTTCTTTTGTAGACTAGCTCAGCAGTGCAGACAATCAGAAACTATGTACCACATTTCAATAGATCTAAACACAAACATATTTATAAAACATTTAAAACAATAATATTGTTTGGAAATGTTGCAATTAGAAAATAGTGCAGTGATACACTTAAGGGGATACTGAACCCAATTTTTTTTTTCTTTTGTGATTCAGATAGAGCATGACATTTTAAGCAACTTTCTAATTTACTCCTATTATCAAGTTTTCTTCATTCTTTTGGTATCTTTATTTGAAATGCAAGAATGTAACCTGGGTTATCCTTGCTGATTGGTGGATAAACTCATCCGCCAATACAAAAACTGCTGTCCAGAGTCTGAACCAAAAAAACTTAGATGCCTTCTTTTTCAAATAAAGATAGCAAGAGAACAAAGAAAAATTGACAATAGGAGTAAATTAGAAAATTGCTTAAAATTGCATGCTCTATCTGAATCACGAAAGAAAAAATGTGGGTTCAGTGTCCCTTTAAGCATGTTTACCCAGTTTCCTGTGGCCAGAAGTCATATAGGAATAAACGTGTTACTTACTCGAAGCAATCACTGCTTGCTATATAACACTATCAGGTAAACTGCAGAATATATAAGTACATAGCATACACTGCAGCTGCTCCGCAGGGAGTGGGAAAGAAAGCCGATCCACAGAGGTAAAAAGGAAAAGCAGGAAAAATAAACAAACAATGAGACCATACTGTATTTTCAAAAGAAAAAACCCACCTAAGTAGGTAAAAAATACCTTTAAGCACAATATAGAAAAATAATTTTGCTGTGGTATACAGTAAGTATTTAAAAATAAACTTTTATTAATATAAAATTATAAGGACAGCTATGAAAGTTCGCTGCCCTGCAAAATATTGAAAACACTACAATACTGGTTATGGAAGTATATCCAATTAAATTCACACTTTATTAGTTGCTGATTTAAGGTAACTGTGACTATATGCTCTTTTACATTAGTTCAAATATCTAGCGCATTATATTGTATCATTTACCAATTGTTACAGTGAACTTACAAGCTCGGTTTAGAGGGCTAGAACTTTGTTGCAGATAGTACTGTTGAACAAATAAAATCAGGGCGAATAATATTGTGCAGGTTTGTATATCTCACTGTAATAAATGACCCCAATTAATATTCTAACTTTCAAGGGTCTTGGATCACAAAAGCTTATAATAAATTTTAAGCCCTATAAATGCGAAATAATTAAGTTCAAATCAGAAGATATTACACTAGAAAATATATTGATCAATGATTACTAAAGAGCCTGAACAGTATACGCTCCAAATTCTGACTGCTGCCCTGACTTTGCGCCATGCATTGAAGTGGGACGTCTGATGTAATTTGTACTGACAACTTATTTGTACCATACTGGTTTACCTCAAATCAGCAACTAATAAAGTGTGAATTTAATTGGATACACTTCCATGACCAGTATTGTAGTGTTTTTAATATTTTGCAGGGCAGCAAACTTTCATAGCTGTCCTTATAATTTATATTAATAAAAGGTAATTTTTAAATACTTATATCACAGCAAAATTATTTTTCTAAATTGTGCTTAAAGGTATTTCTTTTACCTACTTAGGTGGATTTTTTTCTATTTACTATTGACTATAATGTCTATGCACAATTATCTGTATTGACCTATCGATCAAAATATTCCTATACAGAGTCTACAGCTAAATGCACAATGGAACACATTAGAATTAAAATATCAGTAACTATAACTACTCCACTCAGTGTGTATTGTACTGTTAATGACATCACTAAGAAAACAAAGTGTGAATCCAGTCTTACTAATTTAACAAACAGATAGAATGAATTCTCAGTTTGTAAAACAGGGCTTGGCAAATCTTTCTAAGTCACAGAATTCCAGTTTCAGCGCGTGTACGAGTGCATTGGTCTTTTGCCAGTTACTTTCACAAAACAGACTCACACCCTGAGATTCTGAAAAAACTGTTTTATTATACATAGTAAAACAACTTTGCAATATACTTACATGATTTATTTTGCCCCTTTTCCTGTAATTTAAGTCTGAAAATTAAGAGGTTGCCAGTTCTTCAGAGTTAAATGGGCATTCCGGTCAAAATATAAATATACATAGATGAATTACATCTTTTAATGGAAACATATTTGCAATATAAACATATTGGCAAAAATGCTTCTATTAAAATTTATCACTGTTTTAGTGTTAACTTTGCAATATACTTACATGATTTATTTTGCCCCTTTTCCTGTAATTTAAGTCTAAAAATTAAGAGGTTGCCAGTTCTTCAGAGTTAAATGGGCATTCCGGTCAAAATATAAATATACATAGATGAATTACATCTTTTAATGGAAACATATTTGCAATATAAACATATTGGCAAAAATGCTTCTATTAAAATTTATCACTGTTTTAGTGTTAACAATTTTTTCTGCACGTCCAAAAACACTCCTGGATGGGAAAAAAAAAAGAGGCGCCAATAGGGTG
The DNA here is from genome assembly GCF_027579735.1 of Bombina bombina. Lineage (NCBI taxonomy): Eukaryota > Metazoa > Chordata > Amphibia > Anura > Bombinatoridae > Bombina > Bombina bombina. The sequence goes on along the minus strand of NC_069500.1, from coordinate 470,394,040 downwards.
ATATCGTAATCACAGAGTCAATAACAGCAAGCGGCGGTGATTATACTCACAGACGGGGCGGCACTGTATTGTGCCAGAAAAGGCAGACCGGGACCTATTCGTCGCCCGGCAGACAAACACTCGACAAGATTCTCCAGAACGTCAGGTGGGACCCTTCGACCAATCGGGTATGGGAACACGTCCACGCCTTACTCCGGACGGCCACTCCACCAATACACAGACAGCCTGGATACACACCTCCCTCCTCTGAGATCACAGCAGAAAGACCGTACTCAGTGAGTACTATGTAGGAACCACAGGGCGGATGGTGCTATCATCCAATATCCACCAAACACGGGAACTTGATGAGAAATTCACAGGAAAGGACTCCAAAGGGGTATATTAAAACAATTTATTAAAAGTTTTAAAAGAAACCAGCAACGCGTTTCTCGGCTGCACAGAGCCGTTTCATCAGTTTTTTTCCCATCCAGGAGTGTTTTTGGTTGTTGTCGTTTTGTCCGAGAGAGCAGCCTCCGATCTTCGTCCATCATTGGAATCCGATTTGTTTGACGCCCAGCGCACCTCCAGAGGTTGAATCGTCATCCTCTTTTTTTCTTTTTCTGCACGTGAAGCATATTTAGATATTCTCTGTGTACCAGCATTTTAAATACTGCAGCTGCTCAGTGCAACAGTGGGACTTATATCATGTCAGCAATTAACAAATTGAGTCATTACCAGATGGTACAAGTACCATAGGCTCTCTGAGCAACTGCTGTGTTTAAAATGCTGATTAACGGTACATACTTATTTACCCTTTTGAAACAGCTAAAACTTTTATTAGAAGCATTTTTTGCTAATATGTGTATGTTTGAAAAATGCTTCTATTCAAAACTGAAATGAGTTCATGTGGATTCTAATTTTGGCTGGAATGTCTTTTTCTACACGTTTTTTCTACACGTTTCAAATAGGTATGTTCCACATTTAGCATTAGAACGCCAGACTATAGAAATAGCTATTTTATGAAACCGGGCTAAAAAAAAAAAAAAAAAGTTTTCAAAATATAGGAACCAGAAACTTGTGGATAGATATATATATATATATATATATATATATATATATATATATATATATATATATATATATATATATATATACACACACACACACAGTGGGGGGGGGGGGAGTATTTAGTCAGCCACCAATTGTGCAAGTTCTCCCACTTAAGAAGATGAGAGAGGCCTGTAATTTTCATCATAGGTATACCTCAACTATGAGAGACAAAATGTGGAAACAAATCCAGACAATCACATTGTCTGATTTGGAAAGAATTTATTTGCATATTATGGTGGAAAATAAGTATTTGGTCAATATCAAAAGTTAATCTCAATACTTTGTTATATATCCTTTGTTGGCAATGACAGAGATCAAACGTTTTCTGTAAGTCTTCACAAGGTTGTCACACACTGTTGCTGGTATGTTGGCCCATTCCTGCATGCAGATCTACTCTACAGCAGTGATGTTTTGGGGCTGTCGCTGGGCAACAGGGACATTCAACTCCCTCCAAAGGTTTTCTATGGGGTTGAGATCTGGAGACTGGCTAGGCCACTCCAGGACCATGAAATGCTTCTTACAAAGCCACTCCGTTGCCCAGGCGGTGTGTTTGGGATCATTGTCATGCTGAAAGACCCAGTCACGTTTCATCTTCAATGCCCTTGCTGATGGAAGGAGGTTTGCACTCAAAATCTCAAGATACATGGCCCCATTCATTCTTTCATGTACACAGATCAGTTGTCCTGTTCCCTTTGCAGAGAAACAGCCCCAAAGCATGATGTTGCCACCCCCATGCTTCACAGTAGGTATGGTGTTCTCTCTCCTCCAAACACAAGAAGTTGTGTTTCTACCAAACAGTTCTACTTTGGTTTCATCTGACCATATGACATTCTCCCAATCCACTTCTGGATCATCCAAATGCTCTCTAGCATACTTCAGACGGGCCCGGTCATGTACTGGCTTAAGCAGGGGGACACGTCTGGCACTGCAGGATCTGAGTCCCTGGCGGCATAGTGTGTTACTGATGGTAGACTTTGTTATGTTGGTCCCAGCTCTCTGCAGGTCATTCACTAGGTCCCCCGTGTGGTTCTGGGATGTTTGCTCACCGTTCTTGTGATCATTTTGACCCCACGGGGTGAGATCTTGCATGGAGCCCCAGATCAAGGGAGATTATCAGTGGTCTTGTATGTCTTCCATTTTCTAATTATTGCTCCCACAGTTGATTTCTTCCCACCAAGCGGCTTGCCTATTGCAGATTCAGTCTTCCCAGCCTGGTGCAGGTCTACAATTTTGTTTCTGGTGTCCTTCACCATAGTGGAGTTTGGAGTGTGACTGTTTGAGGTTGTGGACAGGTGTCTTTTATACTGATAACAAGTTCAAACAGGTGCCATTAATACAGGTAATTAGTGGAGGACAGAGGAGCCTCTTAAAGAAGAAGATACAGGTCTGTGAGAGCCAGAAATCTTGCTTGTTTGTAGGACCAAATACTTATTTTTCACCATAATTTGCAAATAAATTCTTTCCAAATTAGACAATGTGATTGTCTGGATTTGTTTCCACATTTTGTCTCTCATAGTCGAGGTATACCTATGATGAAAATTACAGGCCTCTCTCATCTTCTTAAGTGAGAGAACTTGCACAATTGGTGGCTGACTAAATACTTTTTTTCCCCACTGTATATATCTCGAAACTCCAGCTCTACCCACCGTCTGCCAACTGCCTGGGTGCAATGATGCAAGTGAATAGCCAAAAACAGAGATTGCACTGACAGGTCTTTCTCAAATAAGTAAACAAAATACTTTAATGTAACGTTTTCGGGGATCTTGTCCCCTTCGTCAGCATAAACAAGCGAGGAAAAACACCATTTATAGTGAATAACAAACAAACATATCCCTAACCAAGCATAGTAAGTGGCGCCAAAGTTTTGTGGTGGAACGCATCTTGCGTTCCACTGTCTAACAGAACCGGAAGTGTAAACACATCACTTCTGGAGTTGTATATAGTAATGCATCTTAGTGCATAACATCAAATGATAATTAACAGTGTATACCCAATGTATGTAAACTTGTATATCACCCCACAATATGAAAAACATCATCCTGCCAACACAAAGCAGGCTACGTGTAAGGTTATAAATTGGTGAATAACACATCAATCCGATAGGTCATTCTGCTGCTATGGAGACATACAGTACACATTACATTGATACCAACGTCCACTAGTGCTTTTTGATAACTGATAGGCAATATTGGACTGATCTAGTGCAAGTATATTGTATTTTTAAATCAATATAGTGACAAGTCTACCTTTACTCATAGAGAAATTGTAAACAAGGGCATATAATCTAACTGGATAAAAAAAGATTTTACTGCCCTTAGTGATGTGTGGTAGAAATGTATGTTTGAGCTTCTCCAAGCTCATGTTATATTGTGTGTACCTCATAAAAATAAGAATAAAAATAAATACCTAAAATAAAAAACTTCCAAACTACATTGTATTTGTGTCATGCTAATTATGTCAAACTGTTGTATCGCTGAAATTGTACTATTGGACATACCACCAGTGAGTAAACAAATTGAATTCTATTTAGATGCATATTACTAGAGTACACCTCTTGGGCGATTATCTACTAGTATATTAAAATGCAACTAGATTGCAGCACACACAGTAATTCAAATAATAGTCAATGATACTGCTGGCTAACTCAATTCTAAGCCTAATGCAACATATAAACACTGAACATAGGATCATGTATATTCAGATCTCAATGATTATGTCATCCATGTCCTTGTACTGTCACAAAGTGTCTCTTTAGGGTGTCTACTCGAGCCACTCCGCACTGGTTGGAACTGGGGATGCACTAGTACTATCCAAAAATGTTGGACAAGTACCCTGTAAAACGCACTCCGGCACTGTGTGTATTCGAGTGTCCACCCACAGGCACCTAGACTTCCACACAGCAATGAGGATGCTAGATGCTCCCAAAGCTGTATGCTGTTAGCTTAGGGTGGGCAGTGGCCCCAACAAGTGGGACCCCTACACATCCAGCGCCCAACAGAGTCCCAGTGCCATAGGGATGCACTCCCAGTATGTATCACACTCAACGGGGCTACAAGAGTACCTTAAAATCTGGTGCTGTATTTAGTCCCCCAGGGTATATCGTACCCAAACGGTATATCCATTGTGTCTCCCACATCAATGGCATCTTGTTTCGATCTTCCCCTCTGTCAAAGGGAGGAACATGATCAATTAGTATGTACCTGATAGAAGACATTGGATGGCCTTTCCTAGCGCAATGCCTTGCTACAGGCTGGTCAGAGTCACCCTGTTGTAATGCCACTCTGATTGCATGTCTGTGGTTTGCCATGTGTTCCCTTAGTGTTCTAGAAGTTTTTCCCACGTAGAAACTTGAACATGGGCAAAATAACAAGTACACTACATGTGTAGTAGTGCATGTTAAGGAATGTCTGATGACAAAATTTTGATTGGTATGTGGATGATGAAAAGATTTGGTGTTGATCAGTCCATTACATGTGGTACACCCTAAGCAACGATAGGATCCTTTTATGTTGATCTTTGCCCCGGTGGTGTAGTTTCGTTTGGGATCCGTCTTTACCAACAAATCCTTCAAATTGTCTCCTCTTTTGTAGCCTACCATAGGATCAAGGTTATTGCAAAGGGGAGTTTTGGATCCGAGGACACAATTAGCCAATGACTCCAAAGTATTTGTCCAGTTTTCCTAGTGCCAGGTGTAAACGTAGTGGCCATGCAATCAGACGTGGACTCCTTGCTTAGTGTGCTTAAAGGAATATGGCAAAACGATAGTCTGGGGTTGCTGTGTTCCTTGCTCAGAGAGGAATTGCCTAGTATTTCGGCGCTGGACTGACCGTAATAGGTGGGATCAGACTGATATACTACAGGAAAGTTCTACTCTGTGAAAAGCATTACTGGGCTAAAAAGCTGCACCCAGGTGGTAAATCACCATAGAACAGGCTAACAATGGTATTGAGCCAGTTGTTCGTTCCTGCGAGTGCACTTCTCTTTGTGTATATAGATAGATCATAAAAAGTTGGGTTTGTATTACACAGCTGCAAAGCCTAGAAAGGTGGGGGAGTGAGGGGACCCATGGGTGCCAGGGACTAATTCTAAGGTGCCAGTGGTTCTCTGGCGCTTGGGTGTGTCAAGCCCTGCAATAAAAATAGCCAATTGAAATATTTTTGTCAACTTGCACCATATTGCAATTATGGAGAAAAGCAGGAATACAATATCAAACCATAAAAGTATTAAATACATTTAAAACTAAGCAAAAATCTGATTTGCATTCAAATTCATCCTATATAGACTTTCACAAAATATTGTATAGCCCAGAGCACCCAAATGTCACTTAATAGACTTTTCAGGGATGATAGGGTCTCTAAAGGAGCAAACACCTCCCTAGGGCAGATGATCACCATTACCATACACAAGGATAATAATATGCAAATCAGAGGGGCATGTGACCCCTCATTCAAAAAGAGGCAAATAAAAACCTCTAATAAAAGCAGGGGGGTAGGTGTCAATAGCAGCCTTTATACCACACCATTGAAGGAAAAAAATTCAAATGTGGTAGGGGACCACCATTTTTAACAGTAATAACTTAAAGGGACACTCAGGTCAAATAAAATTTTCATAATTCAAATACAGCATGTAATTTGAAACAACTTTCCAATTTACTTCTATTAAACAAATGTGCACAGTCTTTCATATTTACACTTTTTGAGTCCCAAGCTCCTACTGAGCATGTGCAAGAAGTCACAGACTATACGTATATGCATTTGTGATTGGCTGATTGCTATTACATAGTACAGGGGGAGTGGAAATATACATAACTGAAATTACTTTCTACTACTCGTCTGAAATTAAAGGGACATAATACGCATATGCTAAATCACTTGAAACTGATGCAGTATAACTGTAAAAAGCTGATAGGAAAATATCACCTGAGCATCTCTATGTAAAAAAGGAAGATATTTTACATCACAATTTCCTCAGCTCAGCAGAGTAAGTTCTGTGTAAAAAGTTATACTTCAGCTGCTGCAGGTAAAAAAAAATGAAGAAATGAACATCAGCCAATCAGCATCAACAGGGCTGAGGACATGAACTCTTTTGCTGTGATCTCATGAGATTTCACTTAACTCTCATGATTTCATAGTAAACGAGCTTAAACTAAATAAGGAAATAAGATGAGAGTGCACAAAGCTTGCCCCTTTGCCTGTCCCGGGACAGACATACTGATTTGCTGCTTAGCAGTCCTTTACAATGGGATGTGGCTACTGATGAATTTTTGAGGTAAAGTATCTTTCTCTTTTACATAGAGATGTTCAGGTGATATTTTCTAGTCAGCTTTTTACAGCTATGCTGCATCACTTTCAAGTGTTTCAAAATTTGGGTATCATGGCCCTTTAAGAGTAAATGTTATTGAATTGTCTTGTTATCTTGCATTTGTTGATTATGCAAATCTACTGTGTTTACTGGTCCTTTAATTGTCCGTCATGGTCAAACATGGGGGACTTAGGAGCTTCATTAGAACCCCCACCCTCGTCAAAATTTTGGGTGCTTTTTTGTTTTTGTTTTTTTAAAAGTGGGTATCCATATTTTTCAATTTTACAGTAATCACCTGCATATCGAAGAGACATGCAACCCCATGATTGAAAGGGCATGCCCTCTAGGTGCTAAGGGGCTGATATATGGGCTCCAGATGACAGCTCTTCCACCTACATCACTAACAAGAGGACATGTGCTTTATCATTCATTGTGGTGATATTACATCCCCTAAAGGTTTCCCCAGAGGAAGTCCTTTATTACTATGGCCTCTAACAGGCTCAATAAAAAAAGGGTTACTCTGATTAGCAGTGGAAAAGCGCACCCTACAAGAACTATGGGCTAGATTTATTAAAGCTGATGTGGACAGGGGCGCGTATACGCGCCCCTGTACGCCTCAACTCGCCTGTGGCGGGGCGAAATTACACGCAGGTATTTGCCATTGCACATGAGCACAATTTTGCGCTCACGTGCAATCCCGCTACCTGCCCGCGCACAGCCAATCACGCGCGGGCAGGAGCTGTCAATCTCCTCGGTCTGACTAGACCGAGGAGATTGAATTTCGCCACCTTAGAGGTGGCGAAGAGGTTAGGGAAGCGGCGGTATGGTGACCGCTGCTTGATAAATGACGGCGAGCAAGTTCTTGTGAGAACTTGCAGCCGTAGGGCTTTAATAAATCTATCCCTATATATTGTAGTTGTCAGCATCTTGTGACTAACGAGGACAAAGTGTTGCTATAACTATTCAAGAGGTTAACCTCTCGCTTTCCCTTAAACAGATGCAGAAGGGAATTAAAGGGACATTAAACACTAAATATATTTTAACTGCATAGTATTTAGGTTATACCTGCATCCCTCTTTTTTTTTTTTTTTTTTTTTTATATTTATTTATCTTCAAGCACAAAATATATTTCAGTTAAACAAGTATTTGTCATGAATACAGCAAATTTCTTATACATAGCACAGGTAACACATAAAAAGAAGACAAAAAAAACGCATCATTCATTTATATCTTATTTATGATATTGTAGAAGAACTCTTTTCTCCTAACTAAGAGGAACAAGAACAATAAATTGGACCTGCGCTAATCATCATTGCTGTACAGTGACTACTGGAGTTTATCATGACATTTTTAATATTAGGTTCTAGAGTCACAACCTTCCGATATCATGTATTTGTGCTATTGTTTTTTTTTAATTAAACCTAAAAGAAAGAAAAAAAGAAGAAAAGAAGAGAAGAAAAAAAAAAAAAAAAGGGGAAGTGCTCCGAGTCTCCACCTCCGCATCATGTTCAATATCTGCGCATAAATACTTTATAAATACCAAGCCACTGGAAATATATTCCTAAGAATCAACGTACCAAAAAGGTCTGTCTTATGAAAGCACTTTGTTAATGAGTATTGTAAATTCTGTGGTAGATCCAAAATTACAGAAAGCCATTTATCAAAGAAACATTGAGTCGGGCTTGGAGATGAGGGATCACTATTTAATTGTTCAAACATAATCTGCGAATAAACCTCTTGCTTGAATAGGTTGAATGAAGGGACATTCTTATTTTTCCAAGATCGAAAAATTAAATTACGGCCCAATAGAATTAGTGCATCAATCACCTTAGAGAATTTTGCAATAGGTTCCTTAGCTAGAAAAAAAACTTGAAATGCATCTATTGCGAAATTTTCCTGAGAGATTTTAGACCACCAAAAAAAAACCTTAAGCCAAAATTGCCTAATTTTAGGGCAATACCATAGACAGTGCAGGAGGTCAGAATCCGACCCCCTGCACTTAAAACATTCTCCTATATTGCTACTTGTCCATTTAGCTAACATTCTTGGTGTGATATATACCCTATTAATTAGTTTTATATGGGATTCTTTCCAAGATGTAGGGATTTTGGCCTCTTTTACTCGCTTAATACTTAATTTAATCTTTTCTAGTGTTATATCTTGAAAATGAGGCCTCCAAACATCTGTTAGTTTTTCTAAACCCAACTGCCCTTGTTTAGACATAAAGATGTTGTAGATTAATGAAATAGTATGAATACTATTCTTATGTAAGATAATATAATCTTTAAGTACACCAAAGTCTTTATAGCCTTGTCTAATATTATAAACCCCATTTATGAAATGCCTTAGTTGTAAGTACGCGTAAAAAATTTTGTTCGGTATATTATATTCTTGAAAAATAGATTCAAATGTTCATACTTTGTAGTCATTATCTAATAATTGTGAGACATATATTACTCCTTTCTCTTCCCATTTTGTAAATATATCCGATGACAGACCAGGGGGAAATAAATTATTTCCTCTAATAGGGAGGTATGCAGATATTCGGTAATCTACATCTAGGGCAGTACAAAGCTTTTGCCATGCAGAAATCACGTTACAGATTACTGACAATTTTTTTATCTCTTTTGGTAATTGTGTGACTGGACAGTGAATTATAGCTTTAAGGGAAAAAGGGACGACCACCTGTTTTTCCATCAAAAGATTAGAGAAATAGCTGGTGTCTGTAATCCAATCCAAAGCAAAACGTGCCAAGATACAATTGTTATACCATTTTATGTCAGGTAGGGCAAATCCTCCAAATTCTGATGGACAATGTAGTTTAGCTCGAGAAAGACCGTGCCTTTTCTTATTCCATAGAAAAGAAACGCAGTTTCGATTAAAGCGTCTTATGTCTTTATTTGATACAAAGAGAGGAAGGTTTTGGAAAAGATATATTAATTGCGGAAGAAGAACCGATTTTATCATCATGACTCTGGCTGAAAGCGAGATAGGGAACAAGATCCATCTGCTCAATTTCTCCTCAGCAGTGCTGAAAAATGTAGAAAAATTGTTGTTATACCAATAGTTAGGGTTTCTGTTTAAGTTAATACCCAAATATTTAATAGTTTCTGTAACCCTAAACGGATGATCTTTACAGCTGTCTGTATTTCGATTTATCCATAAAATTTCAGATTTACTAAGATTTAGCTTATATCCAGAGAAGGAGCTAAATTGTCCAACGATTTCAAGGACCAGAGGGATACTAAGTTTGGTGTTTTGTAAAAATACTAACAAATCATCCGCATAAAGTGACAGAATAATTCTTTGATTACCGATTTCAATGCCCTGTAGGGTATTCCTTAATAGAATTGCAAGGGGTTCTATGGCGATATTGAATAAAAGGGGCGATAGGGGACACCCCTGTCTTGTCCCTCTTTGAATCTGGAATCTGGTGGTTGGCATACCATTGACCAAAATGTATGAAGTGGGTAGGTTATATATAGATTTAATCACTGCTAGGAATTCCCCCTAAAGCCAAACCTATCTAATGCCGTGTATAAATGATCCCATGTTACTGAGTCAAAGGCCTTCTCGGCGTCGGCTGCTAAAATTGCCTGATCTTGATTCGTGGCCCTTTCTTGATTGTTAACCCAAAAATATTCTATTATAGTAGTAATACGCCGTAGATTTCTAATAGAAGTTCTCCCTGGAATAAAACCAGATTGATCCTCATGTATTATTTGGCCTATTCCTGTCTTGAGTCTTTTAGCCAATATAGATGTAAATAGTTTATAATCTACATTTAGGAGTGATATAGGTCTGTACGAGGCAGGATTAAGAGGGTCTTTATCTTTCTTAAGTATTAGCGTAACAGCCGACGCCGAGAAATACTCAGACATAGGATTCCCCAATACAAAATATGTATTAAACAGTTTAACTAGAGTAGGGAGCACATTATTTCGCAAAATCTTATAAAATTCTGCTGGTAGTTGATCTGGGCCAGGTGCTTTGTTGTTCGTAGCCTGATCAATAGCCTCTGCCACTTCTCTAGTCGTAATGGGGCTATTTAAAATCTCCAAAAAAGATGTTGTAATTTTCGGGACTCTTACTCTACTCCAAAAACTATTTTTACTTTCAATATTTATTTCACTTGCTGTATAAATATTTTGATAATACTTAAGAAAAATTTCTTTGATATCTAAGGGGTCTGAGTAGTTTACTTGACCATCCCTAATAACTTTGATCGTATTATTTTTTTTCCTTGATTTATTCAGTCTAGCCAAAAATTTGTCCCTTATACTTTGCGCTAATTCTAATATCTTCTCGTATCACCTTTTCTTTAAAAAAAAAATCCCATTCCCTCTTGGCCGCCTGATATTTATTCCAAAGCATTCTAACTGGGTTATTAATGTATTTCTTATAAGCATTGCTGAGCTGATTAGACAATTGTATTTCCCGTGCACTGGCTTTTTTTTTCCTTTTTACCATATATGCCTTAATTACTCCTTTCAAATATGCTTTTGCGGCTTCCCAAAAAACCTCAATTTTTCCAAGATATTCTTTATTGAAACCCTGATAGTCTTGCCATTTTTGAACAAGCCAGTCCGCAAACTTCCCATCTTGAGATAAGTACTTAGGGAAATAAAAATTATTTACTGAGTTAATAGTTAAGTTATTCGCAGATATATTTAGAGAGATAATAGCATGATCCGTAAGAACTATATCAGCTATTTGGACATCAGTATTCATTACTAGTATTGAGCTTGAGATCAAGAAAAAATCTATTCTGGAGAATGCTCTATAAGATTTAGATTAACAGGAGAATCTTTGCGTATCTGGATATTTTATACGCCAAATATCATGGACTTTTAGATGTCTACAGATCTGGGAAAATATTTTAGCCTTGGTATTAGAGAAATGAGCCGTCTTTGTAGTACATCTATCTAAAAATGATGATGGGATTAAGTTAAAATCACCTACCAAAATCAGGTGTTGCCCAATATACTGAGATAATTGCATTGTAAGCTTATTCCAGAAATCCGCATCGACCTGATTTGGTCCATATATGTTACAAAAAATATATTTAATATTCCCTATCTCGATCTCAGCCACAAGCCATCTGTCTTCTTTGTCTAAAGTTTGCTTTAACACTTTATAAGTCAGGTTCTTATTAAACAAAATGGCCACCCCTCTTTTCCTTTTATTGCATGGGGTAGCTATTACATGGCCAACCCATTTAACTTTTAGCTTGTTTACTTCTGCAGCTTTAAGATAGGTTTCTTGCAGAAAGGCAAGATCAGGTTTATGCTTACCTAATTGTTTAATAACCAACTTCTTTTTAATAGGGTAAGTTATTCCCCCAATGTTCCAAGAGACACACTTAAGGTTGTCTTCTTTTTGTTAGATAAAAATCAAATGGGAGACACCTTAAAGGAGCACAGGGGAAAAAAGGACAGAGGGGAATGGGAGAGAGAAAAGAAAAAAAAAAAAAGGAAAATTAAAAAGAATAACCTATCAAGTGACGACATCACAAAAGACCCAATACTCTATTGCACATGTTAACCAATTTCGTATTTAAACCCTAATCTTTAAATCACTACAGAATTGTCTTGCTTCTTCTTCGTTTGTCAGGGTGTGTGAAGTATCTTTGTCTTCTACTATTATTTTGGCTGGGTAAATTAACCTAGCCTTATGTCCTGCATCAATTAGTTTAGTGCAGTAGGGGGCCATAACTTTCCTCCTCTCGGAGGTTTCGCTGGAATAGTCCTGGAAGATCAGGATTTTGGCATCCCCCACCTGCACCGAATCAATTTTCCTATAGAGTCGTAAAAGTGTAATTTTATCTTGGTAATTTTGTTGTTTAATCATAACCGGTCTGTATTGATTTATCCCCTTAACTGATTTCCTGTGAGGGCCAATTCTATGTGCTCTTTCGATCAATAAAGGTGTATTTTGTTGTTGAATACCTAATATTTGGGGGAGAGAAGTAGAAGCAAAATGCAAAAGATCAGCAAACTCACTGGATTCTGGGAGCCCCACTATCTTTAAATTATTTCGGCGGGACCGGTCTTCCAGATCTGTTAGGCGATCTTGTATATTTTTAATATCTTTAGTATGGGAAGTCAGTTGACTTGCTTGTATGTTTATAGCATCTTCTGTTTCAGACACCCTATTTTCAACCTCATTAAGTCTATTTGAAAATTGTCTAATCTCAGCCGTGAGATTAGACATCTGGGACTGTAATAGCTCAAATTGGGGTAAAAAAAATTCTGACAATTGAGTTACTAATGGCTGAATGTCAGCTTTGGGTGTTAGCGTATCTTTTACTTGTTCAGGTAGGATATCTGAGATACGGTTCCTCCTATCTTTTTGTTTAACTGGCATATTTGGAGAAGTAAACTTGGAGGCCGTAATATATCTGTCCATAAATTATACTGTCTTTTCCCCTTAGTGCACACTCTACTGAATAGCGAGTGTTCCACCAAGTGAATAGAATAGTGAAGTGTATATGTGAAAAGTCAGATAGTGTCGCTAAATTCCTAAATTAGGATAATCAAGAAAAAAAAGAATAAAAGTAAAAAATTGGCTAAAAGAGCCAAGTGACTACATAAGTGTGTAGGTATATACCTACCCTTCCAAACACAAGTACATGTGCGCGATTATATATATATATATATATATATATATATATATATATATATATATATATATATATATATATATATATATATACACACACACACATATAGGTGAAAAGAAACACGTGAAGAAAAAAAAAAAAAAGTGAATAACTTAATCTAGTGAGGAATATCGTGATTATAATATAAGGGGGAAAAAAAGCATTCTTTATAGATATGCCCTTGGAACCTGGATTAATTATAGCGCTATGGAAACTATGTTACAGCTTCACCACGCCTAGGGGAGTAATAATTCAGGTATTTATACTCTAAAACCAGAACCACTAGGTATTACAGATATAGAATGGCTTCTAACTTATAAATTCTAAGGTAAGAGCAGACTCACTCTGCAGTTATTATCCTAGATTCCAAGATCCCTTAAGCCAGTTTACAACCCAGTATACATTTTCCACAGAACTGACTGCAACAGGCACATGTTAGTTCAAAATATATACACAAACTTAGCTAGTTCCCAGCAAAAAAAAAAAAAAAAAAAGAGAAACATATAGATAGCAAAACTGTGTAGTGTGGACAACAATCCCTAGAATAACGGCTCCTAGGTTTATAACTAATATCTAGTTTGCTAGTTGACAGCAAAAGACATATACACAGTAATGCAAATAATACCTAAGATAAAGCATATTTTGATGAAAGAGGGAGCATTGCTAATTAGCCTCTGGTTATGAACTAAAAGATAATAGAAATATTTTATACCATCTTTTCCTCCTCCTTCACCCTTCCTCCTCTTTATACCTCTTGTTTACTTCTCAAACACCGGTGGAATGAAAGGGGCTTTCAAGTTTGGGGTAAAAATCTTGTTACTGCCTAGGCAGCATTTTTTATACAGGTTTAAACTCACTGTATACTGCACAGATGCATTTGACTCGATTTCTTATCCCAGACTATATTAATCTTCCGTTACCCTCTTTACCCCTGTTAATCAGCTTACTCTAATAAACCCTTAAGCAGATATAGAAGATGTTTATACACAGTATGCTGGGTTATAAGATATAGCAAATGCCAAAACAATAATTTGAATGTCCCACAGATTATGGCACTTGATTCTGACATACAACCTATGGTGAGTTAAGTTCAAGATGTCCGCCAGACAATAGTGATAGCTGAAGCAGGGTTCTCTTGTCTAAAAAGAGAGAATTTTATACACAGTCATGTAACCAAACCCTTTTACAAGGGCACGATACTTGCACTCTCGAGCTCCTGGAATGTAGGGGCCTCAGCCGAAGTAAACTTGACCTGTTCCAGAGTATCAGAAAGAAAGAGGTTGTCTCTTGTCCTTATCAGGAGCGGAAACAGCCATGAATTGTCGGCATGCAGCAGCAGAAAACAAACATCAGCCTCGTATCTCTAACCAGGGAGCGCCTCTACACCTCTGAGACTGGATATTGGGGCTGCTGGCGTCACGATGTACCTGGGTAATCCAACACGTTAGGGCGGCTAACAGCTGCTTGTCATTCTGTCTGTTGGAGAAAATATCGAACCCTAGGGGACAATACCTGCATCCCTCTAGTCATGGGTGCCACCATGTGGAAATCTAGCTTTCACTGTATTCCAAAGCAGACATTTTTGCGCATGTGCAGCGATTCTACTTCAGATACCTGCAGTGAAACCTAAGTTTAAAAATGGTAAAACCCTTAAATGGAGGGGGTGCATGAAATATATTTAGTATTTTAATCTCTTTAACCACAAACATGTAAAGCAATCAAGTGGTTAATCATCTTGATAACTGGCCGCATTATACATGGGGTATAACAGGAAAGAAAAGCACAGAGTCAGGCTGCCATGTGTATGTGAGGTATAAAGTTGGAAATAAGATACAATGCCTGTGTATGATGCGAGATGGAGTTTTGCATTCAATGGCAACCAGTATGTGGTCAGTTTAACTTATACCACTGTTTATTTTCTAGGCGACATGGTGCCCAACAGTATATATATATATATATATATATATATATATATATATATATATATATATATATATATATATATATATATATATATATATGACTATACAATTTTCCAAGCCCCCCATCAAAGCTCAAAAATGTATAGAACAGTAACTTTCATTCACCTTTTATATTGAAAATGTTAAAAGGGACAGTAAACTTTAAAAATAATGTTATATAATTCTGCACATAGTGCAGAATTATATAACATGATATTAGCCAAACTTTATAACACATAATATACCCTATTAATTTTTTTTTTTAAAAACGCTGTTTTACAGACCCGCTCTCTGTACTCTGCTGAGCGGGTCTGTTATATTTACTCAGCGCATTGGGCCAGCTGTATAGTCACAGCCCGGACCGACCGCGCCATAGCACTAAGTGCAGCTCGCTCCTGCTGTCTGACAGACCCGCTCAGCAGAGTACAGAGAGCGGGTCTGTAAAACAGCGTTTTTTTAAAAAAAATAATAGGGTATATTATGTTTTATAAATGTTTGGCTAATATAATGTTATATAATTCTGCACTATGTGGCTTTTAAGGTTTACTGTCCCTTTAAGACATTAAAAGAAATTATTCAAATAAGAGGCGTAATTAGAAACCACAGGTGCAATAATCTAAGAAGCCCCCCCCCTTAAAAAAAAGGTGAATTTGATACATATCTTTTTTTCTTTCCTTTCAACATTTAACAAAACATGTGAATCAGATTACATGTCTGCAAAAGGAGGTACTTTGTGCCCACAGTCTGTGAGATAGTCTGACCCCCTATTACTGTATATAGTGACACTGTTTAACCCACCAGTACTGTATATAGTGAGTTAGTGACACAGTCTGTAATCTGCCGGTGAGATGGCTGACCTGATCCTACCTGCCCCAGTACTTTATAAAGTGACCACAGTAGTCTGTGACATGGCCCAGCCCCCCATACTGTATATAGTGGTACTGTATAGTGATACTGTTTACCCCCCGCCCCCCCCCCCCCATGCTGTAGTAACAAGGTCTAGAAATTTGCTGGTTCCACAAACATACATGCATAAATACACATTCAGTAACATACATAAACACCAATGGGTAAAACAGAAACACTAACCCCTGTAGTCAGAGACAGAGACACTAGTGAAGCATCACATCACACTTGCATGATAACAGTGCAGGCAGTGGCAGGTCAACGTTTTTTGTTGAAATTTTTTTTAAGCTGGGCACCCACCCTAGGGGGCCTGGTCGAAGTTGCTACCTCTGCATCCCCTGTAGTTCCGCCCCTGATTAAAATAACCAAAACGAAGTAAGATTTTTGTTTAAAATGTGGAAATAGAAGAGCAAATATTCTACACTAGTTTTGGTACTGTTACAAAATTAGAAGATTTTGGCATAAATGATCAGACTGGTTAAGCAATATAATTCAAACTAAGATCACACTTGAAATTCAAGATGTCATTTTCCTTTTTTTTTTTTTTAATCTATTCTGCTGGGCAGGAAAATGATCCTAAAACTCTGGAAGTCTCGAAAAGCTCCCAACGTTGGAGAATTTAACAGCTCAGAAAATAAGCTTCCAGAAACAAGTTCTATCCCCCTTTATAAATACCATATTATTGACAGAATATATGCTTCGTGGTCAATGGACCTTTCTGGAAGTGCGCAGATGGGTCAACGGAGGGAGCGGGATATAGAGGAAACTTTTCTTTTTTTTTTCCTCTCTCCCTTCTTTCTCTCCTCTCTCTTTCTCAGTATGTTATTCCTTTTGATTCACTGCTGATCTTAAGCAAAACGGTTTGAAGTAGATTAAGGAGAAATATAATAAAATCAGACAGTTATTTAAAATTGCATATTAGGAACATTGTTACTATAGTCTGAGTGATGATAAAGCCACTGACTGGAGTTTGCAGTCAGTTTGATGATGTGGTTTTGTTTTTCTATTTCTGTATGATAATGGAAAAAATAAGACAGATAACCTAAGAGAATTTTCTTTTTTTCTTTTTGCTTTATTCTTATCACTGTTTATTGTAGTGGAAGAATTATTGTAACCATTATACTGTGAAAACATTCATGTATCTGTGGATTTCATATATTTTGTCTCAATAAAAAGAAATAATATAAATAAGACATTAAAAAAAAAAAATAATGATGAGTTTATAATAGGATTCCATTCATGGGTGTTACAGAACCCACCCACTAGCTTAATTACTTATAATATTGAATATACAAGCTAATAACATCCTGCAACGTGCTTCCAGATTTAGTAGTCAATTGCTCATAGGTAGAGCACTCCTTGCAAGATAATAAGTGACTTGTATGATTATTCCACATATTACAAGGCATACCAGGACATGACAAAAAATATCTGGATCACTTGTGCTGGCCAGTGTATAGCTATGAGACTACTCTTACACATTATATATATATATATATATTGTGACAGACCCCTCTGTCAACCTGCCTACGGATTTGGGCATTATGTTAAGTCACCCTGTGCCCATAATAGGTACAGGGTGCAAATCCAACAGTACTGGAGGGGTTAACTTCAGTTTTGAGTAACTGTTAGTTTTGAGTAACTGTATTGTCTAAGACAGTTGTTGTTAGCAGTTGTAGTTGTTGCACCAGTTTTAAGCAGTGGCTAGAAGCAAAATAAATAGCTGATTTAGACTTAAACTTGGACTGAATTATTTAGACGACTTTTTTAAGATGAGGATGTATGAGGATATTGCGGATCCTACTGCCTCTTATATATATATATATATATATATATATATATATATATATATATATATATATATATATATATATATATTATAAAAACAACAGCGTCACGCCTTCTAAATAGAACAAATGTTTCTTCCACAGTATCTGAATATTTTAATCAGTATCAAGAAAGCATAGTTGGGAATTCTGGGAATTCAAAAACACAAATTTCTAAGATTAAATATTAATTAACAAATAAGTGTTATACTAACGCTTCAAAATAATCAAGTAGCAACATAGTATTTCATTATGAGGACAAAAATTACATTTTTGTAAAATACAGAGCTTCTAAAAGCCAAAACTCTCTCTGAAACACCTGAAGTCACGTCTCTAACACAAGGAGGATCCCATTTTTTAGATGCTGTCTGCGTAATTAAAATACTATTTTATATAAATCTCAATATCTTCTGTGGTAAATTTCTAGAGTCTTAAAACTAAAAACTTACAACATCCAAATGCACTGCTCCCTCTATATTTACCAAAAATGGCATGGCTGCTTAAACGTAAGTGAAATAGGCTTTAATTTTTTTGGAAAATTTGTAAGAGTAATCTACGTTTAGCCCATGCTAAATGTAAAGACACCTGAGCTAACACATATTGTAAACTAACTACCTAACAGCCAAATATAAACTACCTATTTGAAACAGGCAATCTTCTTTCAAAAAATGGCTCTCGGGTCACTGTTTGTTGTGTTGAATACAAAAGAAAGGTCAGCCCATCCCTCATGATTTTGTTCCATGTGTGTACATTTTTTTCAGGTGATCGGTCACCTAGTAGACAAATGATTGCCATTCCTTTAGCAATGACCTGCTACCTAGAGGGGAAGAAAATCCCTTATTTAAAAGCGTAGCTCCTTATGGGTAAAGTGTTGTGTGTTTTGAAGTACATCAAATTTAGTGGATTCTTTTGGTGCTCACACCCTCTGTACTATAAATACACTTGACAGGCTGCTGACATTTGTATGACAATTACCTATCATTTACTTGAATTAAGGGAATCTCTTCATTAATGAATAGAGATGTGTCCCTCTGTGACACTTATGGAGGGGATAAGGTGCAAAAAGTATCTCTCTGCCTTATTCCATTCATTGTTGCCAAGTGATGTTGGTAATCACCATTACTAAGATGACCAGCTGCATGCAACAATTCCCCTAATTAAGGGGTCACCATAAGTGCTTTCTTAATTCCTATGTAACTAGTAGCACAGATCACTATTTCCCACTGTGAATACATGCATTCTTAGAGCACAATTGCTTTAAAGAGGGAATTCCCTTCTAATGAAGGATCACTTGCCCCACTAAGTGGTACTGAATGAAAACTATTACGTCTCTCTCTCACCAAAACCTCCCTGGTGATCACCACTTCTCTCCTGCATCAAAGGGGAACATTCATCTCCTGATTTGAAAGTATGACGCATGTCCCTCTTTGTGGTACAAGGGCAGAGATATTGGCTCTGGAAGAGGACCCCTTGCACCACTGTACTGGTGAACAGGGATATGCTCCACATAATAAACTACAAGTATGTTTACTCCCATGGGAATATTAGTTAAACAAAAATAAATACTTTGTATACCCCAAATTATGTTTTTCTTTACATCATTTTCTCAAACTATGTTTTGAAATTTCAGACATTAAGTTATCACTACCAATGAGGCCAAACAACAACAACCATTACAGAGAACCAATTCATTTCAAGAGCCTTACAAAGCATTGTTTTCATTCAGACATCATTATACAACATTGCAGCTTTTGCAAGTATCTGGAAACCACCACTGACTGGTGCCATAAACAGAAAAATTATTTTTAATCAGGAACTAACTATTTAGGTCCGGTTTAATTGTTTTGTAAACAGATACTTACAGTAAAAGTCAGAAATGTCTCAGATTGACATACAACAGTTCTAAACACAAATCTCATAGTAAATACAACCGGAAATAGACTTTTCTAAAATGTATTTACTCCATACACCCTGAATACTATGCAGAGGAAACGTATGAGATAAATGATATACACTCCTGTTTATCATAAGAAGAATCAAATGAACTTTTTTCAGTGACAGCCAGTTTGAAAACTTTTGGAACACCTCCATATGACCACTATAATAGGTGACATGTAACGTACTTACCAAAGAAGCTGGGTAGGTAGGACACAGACTGTAAAAAGCTGCTAGTGTCTATTTGTTTGTCCGCGGGCAAAGGGTTAAACTGGTGATCGAGTAACAATGCCATGGTAGTGCCCAGGTATTAAGTACAAAGTCCCCTAAGTATTAGTCCTCACCGGCTGACACTAACTTATCCTCCGACCGAAGCGGAACTGAGCTATGCAACTGCAACATTCACCCACTCAGCATACTGTCCACGGCACGGGGCGGGACTCAGGGAATAGATTTCGGCAAATCAACTTCAAGGCTACTGACCAATGGCAAAAGGTACAAGAATGAAACGTCACTCAACCTGCTGACAACGTGAAAAACTTAGTACTGACACATTCCAATCCTACCAATCCACCTTCAATTCAGACTGAAGTCACCACAGTATTAGACCACCTGTGAATTCCTATCCTAATGCAACTCTATAATGGGGAAGAAAATAATAGCTGTAATTAAGGGTGACAATTTACTGCAATTATCACAAAGCATACACAAACTGTCTGTTAGCACTTCATCGGGATTACTATTTTAGATTTCATAAAGTTAAAAACAGAACTGTGGGTACACATAGTTATATTTGTCAGGGGTGTATGATGATTTTTTTTCCATACAGCACTAGAAGTGTCATGTAAAAAAAAAAAAAAAAAAACACAAAAATCTTTTTTAACCCAGACTAATATACTTAAAAAAAAAAAAAAAAAAAAAAAAAAAAAAAGGACTTAAATGACAATTTCAAATAAAGATATTTTATAGTATTTTATGTAATTATATTTTGGAGTTTGAAAACTTTCATATTTTATGTACAGGCATACCTTGTTTTATTGCACTCAGATGATGGTTAGCATTTTTAGCAATAAAGTATTTTTTAATTAAAGTATGTACATTGATTTTTTTTAGACATGCTATTGCACACTTAATACACTACAGTATAGTGTAAATATACCTTTTTATATACAATAAAAAGAAAACAATTAGTGTGACTCACTTTATTGCTATATTCGCTTTATTGCGGTGGTCTGGAACAGAACTCACAATATCTCTGAGGTACACCTGTATATAAATCAATATAAAATATAGGTAAGTTTTGTAGATGTTTTGTAGATGATCCATTTATATAGCCCACCTGGGTGTGTTTTTGTACAAATGTATAGTTTTTCTTATTTACTCCATACACCCTGAATACTATAAATAAAAAGAGAGAAGCGGTCGACCTGGGAACAAACAATAGCATAATAGCTTGTTCTATGGCTAGTCACCACCCAAGAAGCAGCCTCTTTTTGCTCAACATGTGCCTTTCACAGAGAAGAACTTTCCTGAAGCATATCAGTCTAATCCTGACTTCACAGTACAGTCCAACCCCGAAATACCAGGCAATCCCTCTCTGAACAAGAGAAACAGCAAAACCCCAGACGTACGTTTCTGCCTATTGTGGGCCTCGTCAGTGAGGTGCAGCCATATCCCTCTAGGCACACTGAGCATCGGGCCCATGTCTGGATTCCCGTATAAGTGTCATAATTTGCATAAATAAAAAGAGAGAAGCGCTCAACCTGGGAACAAACAATAGCATTATAACTTGTTCTATTGCTATATCAAACATCCAGAAACAGTGAGCAGCGCTCAAAAGAACAGTCTCCTCGGCTTCGGTACAGAGCCCACACTGAAATGCTGTTAATAATAAAGAGTAATTTTTGCTTTTACCCACGCTGTTCTTGGAGACTCATTGGATTATTGGATCATTGTATTCCCAGGTGCTGCTTCTTTGGTTTTTGATTTGTTCTATGGCTAGTCACCACCCAAGAAGCAGCCTCTTTTTGCTCAATATGTGCCTTTCACAGAGTAGAACTTTCCTGAAGCATATCAGTCTGATCCTGACTTCACAGTACAGTCCAGCCCCGAAATACCAGGCAATCCCTCTCTGAACGAGAGAAACAGCAAAACCCCAGACGTACGTTTCTGCTTATTGTGGGCCTCGTCAGTGAGGTGCAGCCATATCCCTCTAGGCACACTGAGCAACGGTTCCACGTCTGGATTCCCGCATCACACTTAGGGAGACTTAGAGCCATAGAACAAGCTATAATGCTATTATTCGTTCCCAGGTTGAGCGCTTCTCTCTTTTTATTTATGCAAATTATGACACTTAGGGAAGTCTCCCTAAGTGTGATGTGGGAATCCAGACGTGGACCCGTTGCTCAGTGTGCCTAGAGGGATATGGCTGCACCTCACTGACAAGGCCCACAATAGGCCGAAACATACATCTGGTGTTTTGCTGTTTCTCTCATTCAGAGAAGGATTGCCTGGTATTTCGGGGCTGGACTGTACTGTTAAGTCAGGATCAGACTGATATGCTTCAGGAAAGTTCTTCTCTGTGAAAAGCACATGTTGAGCAAAAAGAAGCTGCTTCTAGGGTGGTAATTAGCGATAGAACAAGCTATTATGCTATTGCTCGTTCCAAGGTTGAGCGCTTCTCTCTTTTTATTTATGCAAATTATGGCACTTAGGGAAGTCTCCCTAAGTGTGATGCGGGAATCCAGACGTGAACCCGTTGCTCAGTGTGCCTAGAGGGATATGGCTGCACCTCACTGACGAGGCCCACAATAGGCCGAAACGTATGTCTAGGGTTTTGCTGTTTCTCTCGTTCAGAGAAGGATTGCCTGGTATTTCGGGGCTGGACTGTAATGTTAAGTCAAGATCAGACTGATATGCTTCAGGGAAGTTCTTCTTTGTGAAAAGCACATGTTGAGCAAAAAGAGGCTGCTTCTTGGGTGGTAATTAGCCATAGAACAAGCTATTATGCTATTGTTCGTTCCCAGGTTGAGCACTTCTCTCTTTTTATTTATGCAAATTATGACACTTAGGGAAGTCTCCCTAAGTGTGATGCGGGAATCCAGACGTGGACCCGTTGCTCAGTGTGCCTAGAGGGATATGGCTGCACCTCACTGACGAGGCCCACAATAGGCCGAAACGTACATCTGGGGTTTTGCTGTTTCTCTCGTTCAGAGAAGAATTGCCTGGCATTTCAGGGCTGGACTGTACTGTTAAGTCAGGATCAGACTGATATACTTCAGGAAAGTTCTCTGTGAAAAGCACATGTTGAGCAAAAGAGGCTGCTTCTTGGGTGGTAATTAGCCATAGAACAAGCTATTAGGCTATTGTTCGTTCCCAGGTTGAGCGCTTCTCTCTTTTTATTTATTTACCCTGAATACTATGCAGAGGAAACGTATGAGATAAATTATATACACTCTTGTTTATCATAACAAGAATCAAATGAACTTTTTTCAGTGACAGCCAGTTTGAAAACTTTTGGAACACTTCCGTATGACCACTACAATAGGTGACATGTAACGTACTTATCAAAGAAGGCGGGTAGGTGGGACACAGACTCTAAAAAGCTGTAAATGTCTGTTTGTCCGTGGGCATAGGCTTAAACTGGTGCTGGAGTAACAATGCCATGGTAGTGCCCAGGTATTAAGTACAAAGGTCCCCTAAGTATTAGACCTTCTCACCAGCTGACCCTGATAGCACTAACCTATACTCCGACTAAAGTTGAACTGAGCCATGCAACATTCACCCACTCAGCATACTGTCCACGGCACGGGGCGGAACTCAGGGAATAGATTTTGTCATATCAACTTCAAGGCTACTGACCAATGGCAAAAGGTACAAGAATGATACGTCACTCAACCTGCTGACAACGTGAAAAACTTCCCCTACTGACACATTCCAATCCTACACTGGGTGGCGCTAGCTTGCGGCTCATACATTAGGCTAGCAAGTCATCCATATTGTGCAATGGAAGGCAGCTGTATGGCTCACTGCCTCTCCTTCATTGCGCAACATGGATCACTCGGGAGTTGGAGGCGTGTAGATTTTTGCAAAATTTGCATCCCATGTCATAACACTTTATGTTTTAATAAAATAATTATTAAAAACTTTTTTCCTTCATTTAACAGGTGCAGCAGTGCCTCACCTGCCTCCTATGAGGGCACGTCACTGCAAAAAGGATGGCACTACAATCACCTTCGTGAAAGGATGAACATATTTTAAAGAGGTCTTGTGTTCCAAATTTGTGCTCTCGTGCAAGCAGTGTTTTCCACACATACATCCCTACTGTTAGTCTACCATTTATTATTCTTTATTTATAGAAAGACATTCTGACTGAAAGGGACATAAAACTCAAAATATTCCTTTTGAGATTCAGATAGAACATAGTTTTAAAAAACTGTCCAATATACTTCTACTATTAAAATGTATTAGTTTTTTTTGTTATCCTTTGTTGATAAGCAGAAAGATAAGTGCAGGAGTGTGCACATGTCTGCAGCACTATATGGCAGCAGTTTTGCAACAATGTTACATATTAGCAAGAGCACTAGATGGCAGTACTATTTCCTGTCATGTAGTGATCCTGACATGTACACGCTACCTATCTAGATATCTCTTCAACAAAGAATAACATGAAAACATGCACTGGTCACACCTATCCTCAAAAAACCTTCTCTCGATCCAACCTCCCCATCCAACTACCGCCCTATTTCCCTACTCCCTCTTGCCTCAAAGCTTCTTGAAAAGCTAGTATATGCACGTCTATCCCAATAAACTCCCTCCTTGACCCACTGCAATCTAGATTTTACCCCATCACTCCACAGAGACAGCAGTCGTTAAGGTTACCAATGACCAACTTACAGCAAAATTAAAAGGCCACTTCTCTCTGCATATCCTCCTTGATCTGTCTGCAGCCTTTGATACTGTTGACCATCGTATTTTGCACCAAATCCTCACTTTCTTTGGCATTTCTCAAAGCTCTCTTCCTACCTGTCTAACCATACCTTTAATGTAGCCTTCTCTGGGACATCCTCTGCCCTTTATCACTTTCTGTTGGGGTACCGCAAGACTCTATTTTTCTATAACAGTCGATAACTCCATCATTACCCCTACCCCGCATGCCCAATGTCTTGGGGTCACACTTGACTCAGATCTTTCTTTCACTTCTCACATTCAGTCCTTGGCCAAATTCTGCCGCTTCCACCTTAAAAACATCTCTAAAATTAGACATTTCCTTACATAAGACACAACTAAGATTTTAATCCACTCTCTCATCCTTTCATGCCTTGACTACTGCAACTCCATCCTCTCTGGTCTCCCTAGCTGCCACCTAGCTCCTTTACAATCCATAATGAATACATCTGCTAGGCTCATCTTCCTTACATGTCCCTTCATTTCACATACAAGGTCCTCAACTGCATTGCTCCCCCTATATTTCAGACCTTGTTTCCAGATACTCCCCTTCCCGTCCCCTTCTCTCTGCTCACAACCTCCTCCTCTCCTCCTCTCTTGTTACCTCCTCACATTGCCATCTACAGGACTTCTCCAGACTGGCTTCTATCTTGTGGAACTCTCTGCCTCACTCCACAAGATTCTGCCCTAGTTTTGAAAGCTTCAAGCGCTCCCTAAAAACTCTACTGTTCAGGGATGCATACAACCTACACTTTAACTCCAGTTCCTCTCCTCCTTTGCTATCCCCTTTAACCCCCTTAGCAAGTAAGCCTATGAGCCCAGCTTTTTGCAGATCACCTTTATAAGAGCTGACTACAACAGTGCAACTCTCGGCAGGGCCCTCTACCCATTTGATCCATATAAATGTTATCTTGTACACCGCCTATATTTATAGTGCTGCAGAATCTGTTCGCGCTTTATAAAAAAACAAATAATAATAACAAAGCAAATTGTAAACTTTTTTTAAATTATATTCTCTATCTGAATCATGAAAGAAAAATTTGGGGTTTCATGTCCCTTTAACCCCCTAATGACCGTGACATACCCTATAAGTTGCTGTTCATTATGGGATTGATTGTTTGTTTATAATAGTGCGGGTCCTGCCGCAAGCTGGGGGACCGCACTATTATACCCTTTCTCCTCCCTGTGCTATTAGTAATGCAAACACCATAGAAAAATCGGCCTTAAGGGGTTAAATATGAATATTACATAAATATGATTTTACATGTTTTCATCTTACTTGACAGCAAAGGGATCCAATGCACTTGTATATGTCTATATATCTAACGTGTGATTTAATCACAAGGGAGGGGGCGCAAGATGGTACACAATTAAATCATGGGCATTAGTGACCAACACAAATAATATACAATTTAAACAAGCTAATGTTATCTTATTAAATAGAAAATATCAATATATGATTATCCTTATACAAATCCCTTTTGGAATCGACAAGAAAAAGAATGTCTCTTTGGATTAGGCTGATAGCAGATGGTGGCTGCCTCCTCTTCACCGGATGGTCCGGGTAAAAGCTAAGAAAAATAGAAAACAACAGAGGGGCGCCTCATGTGTAGTATTGTCTAGATGGAGACACGAAAAGTGTAACAGTATAGCCAAATGAGTACTCACATACTCCAGGAGCACACTTATGTGCTGGTAGGGGCGGGCTGTAGATTTAGGAGGGTGTAACAGCTCACCCGTTCAGGGATGCTTCCAATGCTGTAGTGCTGCAACAGGTGTGAGAAAACACAAAAACAAGGAGCACTATATGTGCAGACCATTAAGGATGAAACCAAGGTGTGTGCTTGATAGTATAAAGTGGGTACTCACATACTCCAAGAGCACACCAATGTGCTGGTAGGAACAGGCTGCAGATTTAGGCAGGTGTAGCAGCTCACCCAAGCAAACAGTCTTTTTGATGTTAGTACTGCAGGAACAAAAGCAGGCTTGATGCTTCACAGTAGCTGTACCCAAAGTACAGAATATCCTTTATTCAGGGATTGCAGGCAGATGGTAGGAAAAGAGATCCACTCCAGAGGTAAAAGTTACAAATATTTATTAAAAACAAAGAGTTAAAAACAACACCAGGGTCGTTATAAAAAGTGGATTAAAGGGTCACCCAGTTGGCCCCAATAATTGCAACTCGTTTTTCGATTAGCAAACCGTTTCATCAGGCTAAACCGTCGCTCCCGGACCCTGCCGCCACCTACATTATACTTATTAACCCCTATCCTGCCGATCCCGGACCCCGCCGCAAATCAATTAATTGTTTAACCCCTAAATCACCGCACCCAGAGCCCGCCGCCACCTACATTACATTTATTAACCCCTATCCTGCCCCCCTACACCGCTGCCACCTACATTACATTGATTAACCCCTAATCTACCCCCTACACCGCCGCCACTATATTAAATGAATTAACCCCTAAACCTAAGTCTAACCCTAACACCCCCTAACTTAAATATTATTTCAATTAATCTAAATAAATATTCCTATCATTAAATAAATTAATCCTATTTAAAACTAAATACTTACCTATAAAATAAACCCTAAGATAGCTACAATATAATTAATAATTACATTATAGCTATTTTAGGGTTTATTTTTATTTTACAGGCAAGTTTGTATTTATTTTAACTAGGTACAATAGCTATTAAATAGTTATTAACTATTTAATAGCTACCTAGTTAAAATAATTACAAAATTACCTGAAAAATAAAACCTAACCTAAGTTACAAATACACCTAACACTACACTAGCAATAAATTAATTAAATAAATTAACTACAATGATCTAAAATAAAATACAATTAAATGAACTAAACTATATTACAAAAAAACAAACACTAAATTACAAAAAATAAAAAAAAATATTACAAGAAGTTTAATCTAATTACACCTAATCTAAGCCCCCTAATAAAATAAAAAAGCCCCCCAAAATAATAAAATTCCCTACCCTAAACTAAATTACAAAAGTAACCAGCTCTTTTACCAGCCCTTAAAAGGGCTTTTTGCGGGGCATTGCCCCAAAGTAATCAGCTCTTTTACCTGTAAAAAAAAAATACACCCCCCCCAACATTACAACCCACCACCCACATACCCCTACTCTAAAACCCACCCGATCCCCCCTTAAATAAACCTAACACTACCCCATTGAAGATCACCCTACCTTGAGTCGTCTTCACCCAACCGGGCCGAACTCTTCATCCGATATGGGCACAAGTGGTCCTCCAGCCGGGCAGAAGTCTTCATCCGATCGGGGCAGAAGAGGTCCTCCATCCGGCAGAAATCTTCATCCAAGCGGCATCTTCTATCTTCATCCTTCCGGCGATGAGAGGCTCCATCTTGAAGACCTCCGGCGCGGAACATCCAGCTCTACCGACGACTACCCGACGAATGACTGGTCCTTTAAATGACGTCATCCAAGATGGCGTCCCTCGAATTCCGATTGGCTGATAGGATTCTATCAGCCAATCGGAAATTAAGGTAGGAAAAATCCGTCGCATTCTATTGGCTGATCCAATCAGCCAATCGGATTGAAGGCATCGGTTGAAGAGGATGGATCCGCGTCGGCTGGGAAGAAGATGGCTCCGCTCCGCTCCGGATGGATGAAGATAGAAGATGCCGCTTGGATGAAGATGTCTGCCGGTCCGGATGTCCTCTTCTGCCCGGATAGGATGAAGACTTCTGCCGGTCTGGATGTCCTCTTCTGCCCCATCGGATGAAGACTTCGGCCTGGCTGGGTGAAGACGACTCAAGGTAGGGAGATCTTCAGGGGGGTAGTGTTAGGTTTATTTAAGGAGGGTTTGGGTGGGTTAGAGTAGGGGTATGTTGGTGGTGGGTTTTAATGTTGGGGGGGTTGTATTTTTTTTTACAGGCAAAAGAGCTGATTACTTTGGGGCATGCCCCGCAAAAAGCCCTTTTAAGGGCTGGTAAAAGAGCTGATTACTTTGTAATGTAGAATAGGGTAAGGACTTTTATTATTTTGGGGGGCTTTTTATTTTATTAGGGGGCTTAGATTAGGTGTAATTATTTTAAATTTCTTGTAATATTTTTTTATTTTCTGTAATTTAGTGTTTGTTTTTTTTGTAATTTAGTTTAGTTTATTTAATTGTATTTAATTGTAGGTATTGGTAGCTAATTTATTTAATTAATTTAATGAAAGTGTAGTGTTAGGTTTAATTGTAACTTAGGTTAGGATTTATTTTACAGGTAATTTTGTAATTATTTTAACTAGGTAGCTATTAAATAGTTAATAACTATTTAATAGCTATTGTACCTAGTTAAAATAAGTACAAAGTTGCCTGTAAAATAAATATAAATCCTAAAATAGCTACAATATAATTATTTGTTATATTGTAGCTATATTAGGGTTTATTTTACAGGTAAGTATTTAGTTTTAAATAGGAATACTTTAGTTAATAAGAGTTAATTTATTTAGTTAGATTAAAATTATATTTAACTTAGGGGGGTGTTAGGGTTAGGGTTAGACTTAGCTTTAGGGGTTAATACATTTATTATAGTAGCGGAAGCGGCGAGGTCCGGTCGGCAGATTAGGGGTTAATACTTGAAGTTAGGTTGCGGCGACGTTGGGGGGGGCAGATTAGGGGTTAATAAATATTATGTAGGTGTCGGCGATGTTAGGGGCAACAGATTAGGGGTTCATAGGGATAATGTAGGTGGCGGCAATGTGCGGTCGGCAGATTAGGGGTTAAAAATATTTATTATAGTGGCGGCAATGTGGGGGGACCTCGGTTTAGGGGTACATAGGTAGTTTATGGGTGTTAGTGTACTTTAGAGCACTGTAGTTAAGAGCTTTATATACCGGCGTTAGCCCATAAAGCTCTTAACTACAGCCTTTCCATGGGCGTTAGGAGTCTTGTCGGTAGAGGTGTAACGCTCACTTCAGCCAAGACTCTAAATACCGGCGTTAGGAAGATCCCATTGAAAAGATAGGATACGCAATTGGCGTAAGGGGATCTGCGGTATGGAAAAGTCGCGGCTTGAAAGTGAGCGGTACACCTTTACCTAACCAGCTCTAAATACCAGCGGGCGGCTAAAAGCAGCATTAGGACCCCTTAACGCTGCTTTTGACGGCTAACGCAGAACTCTAAATCTAGGCGTATGACTATGCAGCTGATTTTGTGTAACAAAAATAAAAAAAAATAATTCAAAAATGTCTTACTTAGGCCTCTGTTCAAAAAGAAATGCTAGGAAAATATTAGGCGGATTGTAGCAAGCAGTATTTGCAAACAGTGCTTGAATAAAACAAGCATAGAAATTGGGGAGCTCCCCCCCCCCCAGGTTTTTTCATTTTAAGTATTTTTTCTAATTTTCAGTATTATTTTTTTTTTCTGTAACTTAATGGTTCCTTTGTGTGTCTAGAGACAAAATGATGAGATTGGACCATAAATAAAATGATGTATTATGCATATACATGTGCTTTGTTTCTGCACTGCTGTCTAGTTCTATTTGCTCCATTGCTTACAATGGTGCTCACCAGCAACTAGGTGGTGAAAATCTGCAGCGAGATTTCAAGCATTTTTGTATTCGCAATTGTTTTTTGAATACCATTCCAAACCAATATGGCTGCTTGAAGCATAAAATATTGCAGCCACGTATATTTTCCTTCTGATTTTAAGGCGAGTTTGACATGAATCATCAAGTTTAATTTTGAATAGGCACCTTACAGTGGCAGGTCCAGAGCCTAAGATGGGGGGGGCAATATGCTAGATTATTGCATGGCAGCCAATATAAAAAAAAAATATTAAAAAAAATTATATATATATATATATATATATATATATATATATATATATATATACTGTATACATAAACAAATACATACACTAACATACACACCAATGAACATATATACAAAGAAACACACATGCACTTATACAGTCATAAACACACACACTACACAAACACACACACTCACAAACATGCATATCTATAAACACACATATACATGAACATATACACACACATATAAACAAACACACACATGAACATATACACACGCAAACATATACGTACACACATGCACATATACACAAATACATACACAAACAAACATATACATACACATGCACATATACACAAACACACATATACATACACATGCACATATACACAAACACACACATATACATACACACAAATATACATACATACAAATACATGCATATATACAGGGAGTGCAGAATTATTAGGCAAATGAGTATTTTGACCACATCATCCTCTTTATGCATGTTGTCTTACTCCAAGCTGTATAGGCTCGAAAGCCTACTACCAATTAAGCATATTAGGTGATGTGCATCTCTGTAATGAGAAGGGGTGTGGTCTAATGACATCAACACCCTATATCAGGTGTGCATAATTATTAGGCAACTTCCTTTCCTTTGGCAAAATGGGTCAAAAGAAGGACTTGACAGGCTCAGAAAAGTCAAAAATAGTGAGATATCTTGCAGAGGGATGCAGCACTCTTAAAATTGCAAAGCTTCTGAAGTGTGATCATCGAACAATCAAGCGTTTCATTCAAAATAGTCAACAGGGTCGCAAGAAGCGTGTGGAAAAACCAAGGCGCAAAATAACTGCCCATGAACTGAGAAAAGTCAAGCGTGCAGCTGCCAAGATGCCACTTGCCACCAGTTTGGCCATATTTCAGAGCTGCAACATCACTGGAGTGCCCAAAAGCACAAGGTGTGCAATACTCAGAGACATGGCCAAGGTAAAAAAGGCTGAAAGACGACCACCACTGAACAAGACACACAAGCTGAAACGTCAAGACTGGGCCAAGAAATATCTCAAGACTGATTTTTCTAAGGTTTTATGGACTGATGAAATGAGAGTAAGTCTTGATGGGCCAGATGGATGGGCCCGTGGCTGGATTGGTAAAGGGCAGAGAGCTCCAGTCCGACTCAGACGCCAGCAAGGTGGAGGTGGAGTACTGGTTTGGGCTGGTATCATCAAAGATGAGCTTGTGGGGACTTTTCGGGTTGAGGATGGAGTCAAGCTCAACTCCCAGTCCTACTGCCAGTTTCTGGAAGACACCTTCTTCAAGCAGTGGTACAGGAAGAAGTCTGCATCCTTCAAGAAAAACATGATTTTCATGCAGGACAATGCTCCATCACACGCGTCCAAGTACTCCACAGCGTGGCTGGCAAGAAAGAGTATAAAAGAAGAAAATCTAATGACATGGCCTCCTTGTTCACCTGATCTGAACCCCATTGAGAACCTGTGGTCCATCATCAAATGTGAGATTTACAAGGAGGGAAAACAGTACACCTCTCTGAACAGTGTCTGGGAGGCTGTGGTTGCTGCTGCACGCAATGTTGATGGTGAACAGATCAAAACACTGACAGAATCCATGGATGGCAGGCTTTTGAGTGTCCTTGCAAAGAAAGGTGGCTATATTGGTCACTGATTTGTTTTTGTTTTGTTTTTGAATGTCAGAAATGTATATTTATGAATGTTGAGATGTTATATTGGTTTCACTGGTAAAAATAAATAATTGAAATGGATATATATTTGTTTTTTGTTAAGTTGCCTAATAATTATGCACAGTAATAGTCACCTGCACACACAGATATCCCCCTAAAATAGCTAAAACTAAAAACAAACTAAAAACTACTTCCAAAAATATTCAGCTTTGATATTAATGAGTTTTTTGGGTTCATTGAGAACATGGTTGTTCAATAATAAAATTAATCCTCAAAAATACAACTTGCCTAATAATTCTGCTCTCCCTGTAGACATACACACATATAAACACACACATACATACAAACATATACATGCACATATACATAAACATATACATATGCACACACACACATGCACATAAACGCACACATATTCATACACACATATAAATAGATGCACATATACACAAACACACATATACATACACACATATACACGCAGGCACACATGTGCATATACACAAACACACATATACACAAACACACACATATTTATATGCACTTATACACAGACACACACAAATGCACATATACATAAACACACATACACAGACACACACATAAGAATTTAAACTAAAAGTACACTGCTAGCTTTACAATGACAAATTCATTTACATAACCCTGCACTCACTACAGCACAGCCATCCCAAATCCACTAGCCTAATGAAGTATAATCTCATCCATGCATGCAACAGTACATCACTGTCATGTGAAGAGAAGGAGGTAACTTGCAGGGCGGGGGCTCAGGCTGGAGAGCAAATACCAGTGCGGCGCAAAGGAGCTCTTCATCGAACAGTGCAATCTGCTGGCCTCTAAGAGAAAATCCTTTGTAAAGGTATCATAAACTTTCAATTTAGCTCTGGGGCAGCGTGTGCCTCACTGTCCCTGTCTAAGTGCTGATCATTAATACTGGCTGCCACTATGACAGCTGCCTGTCTGGCTCTGCTGTTGGGGGAGCAATTGCTCTGTTGCCCCCTCCCTGGATCCTCGACTGGCACCTTAGTTAGTATGAAACCCCTGATTGGGTACTATTCAATGTTAGGACCCTATCTTGGGAATTGGCCCCTCAGAAGGCCCTCAGAATGCACTGCCCCTATCCACTCTGATAGGTATAATAGTGTAATGCATATAAATAACACATCATACATGTACTGTATACCCACAATGCTCCAACTCAAATATATGATTAATTAATTTACAAGTTTTGCTATTCTTTTGGAATTCAAAGGTTAATTTCACACATGTAAATTGCTATTGTCATTTCACATTGTACAACTCTATTGATGCAAACATCTGTATTATAAGGGGTATTCCTGCTGGTTGGTCAATGTATTAACTCCTTCACCCACAAAGACGTATCTATACACGTTGTGCGGGAGTTTTGCTTCAGAAATCTCCAGCAGTTTCAGCTGTTAAATCACAGGCTCTAGGCATCTGTCTGTATATGGAACTGAAGAGTGATCGGTGCTCCGGTTCCATATGAGGTCAGAAGTCAGATCGTTACACACAGTGACACAGTCTGTGTCCCTGTGTGTAACGATCATCTGCTGGTGCTGGCGGGAGGGAATCCAGGATGCAGGTGGGCGGCCCAGCAGCAGAGGGGGGAGGGAGGCGGCAGAAGTGGGAGGGCTCTACCATATTAAAAAAATAAATAAAGGGAGGGAAGGGGTGGTACACTACAAAAAAAAGGGAGTGGGTTGCCCTAACAAATGATCCTGGGGAAGAGGTGGGGGGACCACTACATTACAGAAAATAGTAAGAAATAATAATATATACATATATTTTTTTTTTTTTTATGTACTTGCAGGCAGCTGCAAATACCTAAGATGGAGGCACTAGAGCTGTTTTGGGGGTAAGGTAGGCTGGAAGGTAAGGGGGGATCTTATACTGCAGACAATATATATATATATATATATATATATATAAAAAAAATATATAATAAAAAAAAAAATGTCTTAAATTGTTATACTTTCAGACTATCTGCTAGTACCTAAGATGGGATGACAAGTCCCCCACTGTGAGGGAGGGAATAGAGCTGTTTGGGAGGGATCAGGGGTGGGAAGTGTCAGGTGGGAAGGGAAAAATAAACCTTACAAGCTACCTAATTAACCCCTTCACTGCTGGGAATAATCAAAGTGTGGTGTGCAGCAGCAATTAGAGGCCTTCTAATTACCAAAAAGCAATGGCAAAGCCAAATATGTCTGCTATTTTTGGACAAAGGGGATCCCAGAGAAGCTTTTACAACCATTTGTGCTATGATTGCACAAGCAGTATGTAAATAATTTTAGTAAGAAACCCAAAGTTTGTGAAAATATTTTTATTTTTTTTATCGCATTTGGTGGTGAAATGGTGACATAAAATATACCAAAATGTGCCTAGATTAATATGTTGGGTACTTAAAATAAATATATAGAAAACAAATAATAAAATACCTGGACTTAGTCTAATTCTCTTACACCTAGATTCAGAGTTCTGCGGCCAAAGGGGTGCGTTAGCTACGCGTGTTTTTTCCCCCCCGCACCTTTTAAACAACGCTGGTATTGAGAGTTCTCTGAAGGGCTGCGTTAGGCTCCAAAAAGGGAGCATACAGGCATATTTACTGCCACTGCAACTCTCAATACCAGCAGTGCTTACATACGCGGCCAGCTTCAAAAACGTGCTTGTGCACGATTCCCCCATAGGAAACAATGGGGCAGTTTGAGCTGAAAAAAAACCTAACACCTGCAAAAAAGCCGCGTTCAGCTCCT
Organism: Bombina bombina; assembly: GCF_027579735.1. Classification (NCBI taxonomy): domain Eukaryota; kingdom Metazoa; phylum Chordata; class Amphibia; order Anura; family Bombinatoridae; genus Bombina; species Bombina bombina. Next base: position 470,359,141 of record NC_069500.1, on the reverse strand, counting down.
AACGCAGCCCCATTGTTTTCTATGGGGAAACACTTCCTAAGTCTGCACCTAACACCCTAACATGTACCCTGAGTCTAAACACCCCTAGCCTTACACTTATTAACCCCTAATCTGCCGCCCCCGCTATCGCTAACCCCTGCATATTATTTTTAACCCCTAATCTGCCGCTCCGTACACCGCCGCAACCTACGTTATCCCTATGTACCCCTAATCTGCTGCCCCTAACACCGCCGACCCCTATATTACATTTATTAACCCCTAATCTGCCGCCCCCAACGTCGCCGCCACCTACCTACAATTATTAACCCCTAATCTGCCGACCGGACCTCACCGCTACTCTAATAAATGTATTAACCCCCAAAGCTAAGTCTAACTCTAACCCTAACACCCCCCTAAATTAAATATCATTTTATTCTAACGAAATAAAATAATTCTTATTAAAGGGCCACTGTAAGTAAATATTATCTATGCCTGTTACTAACTAACTACCCCAAATACGCTTTTTATCAATAGCATTTCATTAACATATCTCTACCGTATATCAGAAATCTTGTCTGCAAATTTAATTGTTTTCCAAACCCACTCCGTAGGTATCCTTTGCTCTGTACCAATCCGTTTACAATACCTAGGTTTCAAAATGGCGCTTTAAACACAAAGTTATTGGTTTAAGTATTTTGAACACTCAATGCTGAAAATAGTAGGCAGGATAACGTGACATCATTGGCGAATAAAAGATATAACTTTTAGAACGTTATGAAACTTCGTTTTGGAGAAAATATAGGTCAGTAGATTTTAATTAATGTTTATTAACTTTAATATGTTAGTTGTTTAGCTTAAAAATTATAACAGAAAGTAATCCTTTAAATAAATTAATCCTATTTAAAGCTAAATACTTACCTGTAAAATAAACCCTAATATAGCTACAATATAAATAATAATTATATTGTAGCTATTTTAGGATTAATATTTATTTTACAGGCAACTTAGTATTTATTTTAACTAGGTACAATAGCTATTAAATAGTTAATAACTATTTAATAGTTACCTAGTTAAAATAATTACAAAATTACCTGTAAAATAAATCCTAACCTAAGTTACAATTAAACCTAAAACTACACTATCAATAAATTAATTAAAGGGACATAATACTCATATGCTAAATCACTTGAAACTGATGCAGTATAACTGTAAAAAGCTGACAGGAAAATATCACCTGAGCATCTCTATGTAAAAAAGGAAGATATTTTACCTCACAATTTACTCAGCTCAGCAGAGTAAGTTCTGTGTAAAAAGTTATACTTCACCTGCTCCCAGCTGCAGGTAAAAATAAAAAAAAAATGAAGAAATGAACAGCAGCCAATCAGCATCAGCAGTGCTGAGGTCATGAGCTCTTACTGTGATCTCATGAGATTTCACTTAACTCTCATGAGATTTCATAGTAAGCTTCCTTTACCTGATTGGTGAAATAATATGAGAGTTCACGATGCTCATCCCTTCAGATGTCCCAGGACAGACACACTAAAATGCTGCTTAGAAATCCTTTACAATGGGAGGTGGCTACTGAGGAACTTTTGAGGTAAAATATCTTTCTTTTTTACATAGAGATGCTCAGGTGATATTTTCTAGTCAGCTTTTTACAGCTATGCTGCATCACTTTCAAGTGTTTAAACATTTGGGTATTATGGCCCTTTAAATAAACTATCTACAATTATCTACAATTAAATCAACTAAACTAAATTACAAAAAACAAACAAACACTAAATTACAAAAAAAAACAAACACTAAATTACAAAAAATAAAAAAAGATTACAAGAATTTTAAACTAATTACACCTACTCTAAGCTCCCTAAAAAAATAACAAAGCCCCCCAAAATAAAAAAATGTCCTACCCTATTCTAAAATAAAAATGTAAAAGCTCTTTTACCTTACCAGCCCTTAAAAGGGCCTTTTGCAGGGCATGCCCCAAAGAAAACAGCTCTTTTGCATTTAAATAAACATACAATACCCCCCAACAACCCACCACCCACATACCCCTAATCTAACCCAAACCCCCCTTAAAAAACCTAACACTAAGCCCCTGAAGATCTTCATACCTTGTCTTCACCACGCCGGGTATCACCGATCCGTCCAGAAGAGGGTCCGAAGTCTTCCTCCTATCCGGCAAGAAGAGGTCCAGAAGAGGCTCCGAAGTCTTCATCCTATCCGGTAAGAAGAGGAGATCCGGACCGGCAAACATCTTCATCCAAGCGGCATCTTCTATCTTCTTCCATCCGGCGCGGAGCGGGACCATCTTGAAGCAGCCGACGCGGATCCATCCTCTTCTAACGACGTCCTAAGTCCGAATGAAGGTTCCTTTAAATGACGTCATCCAAGATGGCGTCCCTCAAATTCCGATTGGCTGATAGGATTCTATCAGCCAATCAGAATTAAGGTAGGAAAAATCTGACTGGCTGATTGGATCAGTCAATCAGATTCAAGTTCAATCGGATTGGCTGATCCAATCAGCCAATCAGATTGAGCTCGCATTCTATTGGCTGATCGGAAAAAAGCCAATAGAATGCAAGCTCAATCTGATTGGCTGATTGGTTCAGCCAATCCGATTGAACTTGAATCTGATTGGCTGATTCAATCAGCCAATCAGATTTTTCCTACCTTAATTCCGATTGGCTGATAGAATCCTATCAGCCAATCGGAATTCGAGGGACGCCATCTTGGATGACGTCCCTTAAAGGAACCTTCATTCGTCGGGAGTTGCCGGAAGAAGAGGATGGATCCGCGTCGGCTGCTTCAAGATGGTCCCGCTCCGGATGGAAGAAGATAGAAGATGCCGCTTGGATGAAGATGTTTGCCGGTCCGGATCTCCTCTTCTTGCCGGATAAGATGAAGACTTTGGAGCCTCTTCTGGACCTCTTCTTGCCGGATAGGAGGAAGACTTTGGACCCTCTTCTGGACGGATCAGTGATACCCGGCGTGGTGAAGACAAGGTAGGAAGATCTTCAGGGGCTTAGTGTTAGGTTTTTTAAGGGGGGTTTGGGTTAGATTAGGAGTATGTGGGTGGTGGGTTGTAATGTTGGGGGGGTATTGTATGTTTATTTAAATGCAAAAGAGCTGTTTTCTTTGGGGCATGCCCCGCAAAAGGCCCTTTTAAGGGCTGGTAAGGTAAAAGAGCTGTTAAATTTTTATTTTAGAATAGAGTAGGGCATTTTTTTTATTTTGGGGGGCTTTGTTATTTTTTTAGGGGGCTTAGAGTAGGTGTAATTAGTTTAAAATTCTTGTAATCTTTTTTTATTTTTTGTAATTTAGTGTTTGTTTTTTTGTAATTTCGTGTTTGTTTTTTTTGTAATTTAGTTTAGTTGATTTAATTGTAAATAATTGTAGATAGTTTATTTAATTAATTTATTGATAGTGTAGTGTTAGGTTTAATTGTAACTTAGGTTAGGATTTATTTTACAGGTAATTTTGTAATTATTTTAACTAGGTAACTATTAAATAGTTATTAACTATTTAATAGCTATTGTACCTGGTTAAAATAAATACAAAATTGCCTGTAAAATAAATATTAATCCTAAAATAGCTACAATTTAATTATTATTTGTATTGTAGCTATATTAGGGTTTATTTTACAGGTAAGTATTTAGATTTAAATAGGAATAATTTATTTAATAAGAGTTAATTTATTTCGTTAGAATAAAATTATATTTAATTTAGGGGGGTGTTAGTGTTAGGGTTAGACTTAGCTTTAGGGGTTAATACATTTATTAGAGTAGGGGCGAGGTCCGGTCGGCAGATTAGGGGTTAATACTTGAAGTTAGGTGTCGGTGATGTTAGGGAGGGCAGATTAGGGGTTAATACTATTTATTATAGGGTTTTCGAGGCGGGAGTGAGGCGGTTTAGGGATTAATACATTTATTATAGTAGCGGTGAGGTCCGGTCGGCAGATTAGGGGTTAATAATTGTTAGGGTTAGACTTAGCTTTAGGGGTTAATACATTTATTAGAGTAGCGGCGAGGTCCGGTCGGCAGATTAGGGGTTAATACTTGAAGTTAGGTGTCGGTGATGTTAAGGAGGGCAGATTAGGGGTTAATACTATTTATTATAGGGTTTTCGAGGCGGGAGTGAGGCGGTTTAGGGATTAATACATTTATTATAGTAGCGGTGAGGTCCGGTCGGCAGATTAGGGGTTAATAATTGTAGGTAGGTAGCGGCGACGTTGGGGGGGGGGGATTAGGGGGTAATAAATATTATGTAGGGGTCGGCGATGTTAGGGGCAGCAGATTAGGGGTACATAGGGATAATGTAGGTTGCGGCGGTGTGCGGTCGGCAGATTAGGAGTTAAAAAAATTTAATAGAGTGGCGGCGATGTGGGGGGCCTCGGTTTAGGGGTACATAGGTAGTTTATGGGTGTTAGTGTACTTTAGAGCACAGTAGTTAAGAGCTTTATGAACCGGCGTTAGCCCAGAAAGCTCTTAACTCCTGGCTTTTTTCTGCGGCTGGAGTCTTGTCGTTAGAGTTCTAACGCTCACTTCAGCCAAGACTCTAAATACCGGCGTTAGAAAGATCCCATTGAAAAGATAGGATACGCAATTGACGTAAGGGGATCTGCGGTATGGAAAAGTCGCGGCTGGAAAGTGAGCATTAGACCCTTTCCTGACTGACTCTAAATACCAGCGGGCGGTAAAAACCAGCGTTAGGACCCCCTAACGCTGGTTTGGACGGCTAACGCAGAACTCTAAATCTAGGCGTTAGACTCTCAAAAAATTATACCGTGATCTCTCTACACAGTTAGAAATAAATGAGAACAGAAAAAGTAATTGAGTGGTGCTAGTGAAAGCTGAGGATATACAGTAGAAAATATAATAGGAGATATCTCCTATATTACCTATGGACAAATCGAATTCAGTTCAATAGTTAAAAAAGGTTTATTAACTCTAATATAAATGTATAAGGCTTAATTAAAATTAACAAGAGAATAAAAAACACAAAAAACACAAAAATAAAAAGGACCTAAAGTTGTGGCCACAACATATATCTCTTAAATGCGTACAAAAATGTGCTACGACAGTAGTGTTTAGCTGTTTATCACATAAAAAAAGTTAAGGTTTAAAGTAAGCCTTCAGAGCATAGGAGAGTATAATCTCTCAGGGTGAGCATATGTTACAAACGTACTATGACAATTATGTAGAGCCGTTTATCACATAACAGGTTAAGGCTTAATTAGGCCGTCAAAGCATAAAAAAGTACAATTTCTCAAGGTGAGTATATGATACAATAGTATCAACACATATAAAGCAACAGTATCAGCACATATAATAACCACAGTGTTTAGCATACAATAGATACATTAGACATGCCGCTATGTGAATTGATCAATGTTTACAAAAATAAGTAGAATTGAAAAAATAAGTAGATTTGAAAAAATGAAAAAATTAAAAAATAGCAACGTTACCAGAGCTCTGTATAAACTCTATGTATATTTGCTAACTAATGTATTAGATAGTTAGTGATTCAGGGAAAAAAAGTGTCTTTGTTAATCAGTGTTTCTTCGTGAGATCTCTGTATATGCAGATAAATAGGAATAAATCGATGAATATCTCCTTTGGTCACAATCCAGTGAAATAAAAGTATAGCAAAAGACAAATGTCCACCCTTTGTTAATTGTTGTTGAATATTTAGTAATAATATACCATATAGAGTCCTTTTTGAGAATTAGTAGACTCGTGAAATGGTGTTAAATAATATTGAATCCTGACCGGTCAGGTATTGGGAGGTTAGTATCGTCGGATCTCTGTTCAGGCTAACAGATATTATTCAGCTGTGTGGAAGACTTACCTAGCTGTGTTCACTCCTCACCAACGGCGTTCTCCGTGTGCGGCGGTATACTTACAGCATCTGCACTGCCTCGGTCTCACAGCCTGGTCATCTGACCTTAATATCGCCTCTGATAGGATCGTTTTCACGGTTTCTTTTTTTGGAGTATAGCCTCCGTAAGCTTCGAGTTATAGATGCTTGTATTCCTTCGATGTGAATAGTGCCCACAAGTCAAACTTCTACGCGTTTTGGCACAAACTGCCTTTATCAAGTTTTATTTTTAATTAAGCATTATACATTTATATTAGGGTTAATAAACCTTTTTTAACTATTGAACTGAATCTGATTTGTCCATAGGTAATATAGGAGATATTTCCTAAAATAAATATATAGTTTTGACAGGTAAATAAAAAAAAAACAAGGCTCTATTTCTGTTAAAATGGAGTGATAGCAAAAATGCTAAAAATTCTCCGGTATTTTGGGCATTTTTCTCTGAAAATGCAGGTAGTGAAGGGGTCAATGATTAACGCTTTGTATAAGGTGAACTGGTTTCTGATAACATTAAATGGGAATCATGGTTTAGTTACAGATTGTACTTGAGCGATGCTTGTGCTTGAACGAGAACACTTTACTTTAAGGTGACCAGACATCCCGGATTTTAGGGGACAGTTCCCGGATTGAGGAGACTGTCCCCGGACAAATTATGTCTCCGGAAATTTCCCCGGGAAGACGGTCAGAGCCCCGTGCATGTTAACGGCGCTTGTGGGAAGTTGATATATTTATCGGTTTCAGAGACTGATTATTTGCGTAGAGCTACAGCAGCAGTTCCGCTTCCCTTGGATACTTTACCGCTGGTGCTCACAGCGCAACTGAAGCTTAAAGCTTCAGAGCCCTCTCTATATATATTGTGAGGCGCTGCATGGGGTTGCCAGCCCCGCTTTGCAAGGGCTTAAAGGTGCAAGGTAAGCTCTCATTGGTTGATAATGTTTAGTTAGTAGTGGAAACATGTTATATATGTGCAGGTGCAAAGGAATCAAGAGGCTGAGCCCTTGTTAGGTAGGTCTAGTATGTTAAATTGGAATTTTGATTGGTCAAAAACTACAAAGTAGGGGTATCTTCTGGTGATTGATTTTACTAGTGGCCTATTGTGAGGCATTATTATTAAAGCGCATATAAGAGATGTGTATCTTTGACTTAGAGTAACGCATGCGTGTTAAAAACCGAAAGGGTACTGGACAGACCACTCAGCTGTTAGTAACACCTTTTTCTGGCCCTCAATCCCAATACGCCCTTTCCAATGGATGCTAGATGAATTGCTGTTGTCAGACCCCTTAGTATCATTAGAGGTAGAGAAAGCTCTCCAAGAATATTTCACCATCAACTCCTCTGGAGCTTCCACCCAATCATTACCTGGGAAGCACATAAATGTGTAATCAGAGGTATATTAATTAAACACAAAGCCATCAAAAACAAACAGACCAAACAGAAATATCTTACGCTTACACAAGAAATAAACAAATTAGACTACTCTCACAAATGACACCCCATGGACTTAGATATTCAAAATAAACTAAACACGGCTAGACTCCAACTTAATGACCTCCTTGACATTAAAGCTCAAAATACTGCATTCCTCCTACGCCAAAAATATTTTATACAAGGGCAGATTACTGGCTAGAGCTCTTAAAAGTAAACAATCCTCAACTTATATACATAACTAACGATTAATGTATCTACGAAGACCATAAACTCTAAAATAATAGCCAATGAGTTTTGTAACTATTATAATAAACTTTATAACCTATGTCTTTCCCGTCCCACAGAAGACCACACTCAAAAATGCAAAAAATATTTAGACCAGTTCCAACTTCCACAGATCCACCCTGAACACCTCCAGCTCTTAAACCAAGCCATCAAGTCCCTTAAAAATGGTAAAAGCCCTGGGCCAGATGGCTTCAGTAATTTTTACTATATTATTTATAAACAATCCCTCTCCCCCACCTCTTAAATCTCTTTAATTTTATACGCCCAGAACATCCATTCCCACCAAGCATGCTGTAGACCTCAAAATTTATTCTAAGATCTTGGCCAATCGACTGAATTTATCACTCCCCTATTTGATTCATAATGACCAAACAGGGTTTGTTCCGCAAAGAGAAGCTAAGGACAACACAGTCAAAGCATTACACTTACTTCAATATTCCTACAGACAGAAAATTCCAACCCTTTTAATTTCCTCAGATGCCGAAAAGGCGTTCAACCGGTTGGACTGGATGTTTTTTATATATACCCTCCACAAATTTGGCCTACCCAAAGAATTCATATATAAAATTACTGCCTTATACACATATATCAAGGTTAATGGCCTCTTGTCAGACTCCTTCCCAATGTCAGACTCCTTCCCAATTCAAAATGGTACCCGTCAGGGTTGCCCTCTTTCACCCTTGCTGTTTGTTCTATCCATGGAAGTCCTAGCTACCATCTTACGCACCTCAAATTTAGTGGAAGGCATCAAAATCAAAACTTCGGAGTACAAATTGGCCCTTTTTGCAGACGACCTCCTTATGACGCTCACAAACCCTGTGAGCTCCTTTACAGCTGCCTACTCAGTTCTTAGGGACTATGGCGATATGTCCAATTTCTCTATCAACTACGAGAAATCAGTCATTCTCCCAGTTCACATCACTCAGGCAGACCTAATGTCCCTTCAACATATTGCCCCATTTACGCTCAACACTCAATCCTTCAAATACTTAGGCATACATTTATCCCCAATTCAAGCGGAGTTAATCAAACTTAATTACCAACACAAACCTCAAACATACTTTCAAACACTGAGACTTGGTCTCCTACATCTATATCCTGGCTGGGCAGAATCGGGGCAGCTAAAATGACACTACTCCCTAAGATTTTATATGTTTTACAGACCGTCCCCATCCCTCTTCCAAAATCTATGATTCCAAAACTCCAATCAATCATTAATGCCTACATTTGAAAAACTAAGCCACCTAGGATTGCCAAATATACAATATACAATATACAATATACATGAATATAGAAATGCCATATTCCTTTCGAGAATTATAGACTGGTGCTCTTTCAAAGAGCATCATCACAAACAATGGGTCAAACTTGAACATGAACTCTCCGACTGTACTCAACTGGGATCCTCATGTTGGACCGATAAAAAACGATCCAAAATCAAATACCCTAATAACCCAATCATTAATGAGACTTATAACACCTGGATAGAGATAGTTAAAACACACCCTAACCTGTCCACAATACCCTCCCCACTAATGCCCACGTTACAGAATGAAAGCTTCCCACCAGGATTTACTACTATCCCCACAGGTACCAAGGACATCCACCTTTTGCTGCCGGCTTATATATTGACAGAAGGTGGTAGCTTACTTCCTAGACAATCTACTGAACCTCTAGGTGACGGGTTTCTTAATATGTGGTTTCGGTACCACCAACTCAGCCACTACTTTCAGTCAACACACAAACACCTCCTAACTAGACAAAGCACACAGTTCGAGATTTTGTGTAGCTCATCCTCACCTAACGTTCATACAATATCACGTGCATATAAATTACTGACTACACCAAGTGAAACCGATTTACCGACCTTTACCAAAGCTTGGGACAGAGATTTACCGTTTTTAATTCCAAACACAGAATGGCACTCAATTTTCACAGCTGTAAAAAAGTCAGCACACTCGACTAAACTCATAGAAACTAACATGAAATTACTAACCAGGTGGTATCTTACACCACAGAGACTCAAACACCTCTTCCCTGGCTCCTCTAACCGCTGTTGGAGACAGTTTAGGTAAGAAGGCACGTTGTTTCACATCTGGTGGGCCTGTCTTCAAATCCAAGCATTTTGGACATCTATTATACCATACATTCAGAACACCATTGGCACTCCATTACCTCATGACCCGATCATATACCTGTTCCACAAATACCCCAAACTCAACTCAAAGCTACGCAGTGTCTACGGTTTAGAGAGAAGCGCCAAAAGAGGCAAGGTCTAGTGTGTGTGGTCGTGATGTTATAATACAATTGGTGAATACCTATGTTAGTACTGGGTAGGTACTACGGATTGGCCTCAAAGGCTCCAGGAACTAATCGACAATAATATATAAAATATTAAATTACAATTTATTACAAATTACATTAGTGAACATGGATCCATGGTACATAAAAACAAATGAACATAAAATCAGTACAATAAAATGTAAGTTTAAAGAAAAGAGTGTAGAAAAATGCCAAATGAATGAGTAGGATCCTTCCAAGGAAGTGACCTAATCTGTGGCTGATTAAAATCTAACAAGTTATACTTAAAAACAAAAAAGGTTGGAGTGAGGTTCGATAATCGTCACTACCGTCCACCTCCAAGATACTGTTGTCTACACCCTTGTGAGGGTGTTGGCTTGATGGTAAAACAGCACAATAAAATGAATACAGTTGAATGAATAATACAAGAAATGATAATATAACAAAGAAAAATGTCAAAGTTGGACAGATAGATATTCTGAAAGGTGGATAAAAAAGTGAGATCAAAAATAACTAGTGTGTACACAAACTAGCGTTGCTCCAAAAAGTGGCAATAAAAATACAATGAAAATAATGCTGATAATGTTGATCAAGTCACACAGTGGTGTTTCAAAAAAAAAAATAATAATAATAATAAAATGTGTAAAGTTCATGAAAAATTGTGTAGAACAAGGGGGCAAAAATGTGATCACAAAACAAAAATACTGTCCTGAGTGTGAAAAATCTATGCAAAAAATCCCAAATAAATCCAGGATAGTGTTCATAAAAACCAGATTATAGTGCCCTTAAGGTAATCCAATCAAAGTGAATGTCCAGCAATAAAGACCGTTATGTCCATAAATACCGGCTGAGAAAAATAAAAATAAAAATGAGAGTAAAAATCAGAGTAAAAATCAAATAAAAAATAAAAATAGTGAAAAATAAAAATACAATAGAAAGCTGGGAAATCCTCAAAACCTTAGAGAGAGTGAGAAAGCAAACACTGAAGACAGATCAATTATTTTTCTCACCCGGTATTTATGAACATAACGGTCTTTATTGCTGGACATTCACTTTGATTGGATTACCATAAGGGCACTATAATCTGGTTTTTATGAACACTTTCCTGGATTTATTTGGGATTTTTTGCATAGATTTGGGACACACTCAGGACAGTATTTTTGTTTTGTGATCACATTTTTGCCCCCTTGTTCTACACAATTTTTCATGAACTTTACACATTTTATTATTATTATTTTTTATTTTTTTTAAACACCACTGTGTGACTTGATCAACATTATCAGCATTATTTTCATTGTATTTTTATTGCCACTTTTTGGAGCAAAGCTAGTTTGTGTACACACTAGTTATTTTTGACCTCACTTTTTTATCCACCTTTCAGAATATCTATCTGTCCAACTTTGAAATTTTTCTTTGTTATATTATCATTTCTTGTATTATTCATTCAACTGTATTCATTTTATTGTGTTGTTTTACCATCAAGCCAACACCCTCACAAGGGTGTAGACAACAGTATCTTGGAGGTGGACGGTAGTGACGATTATCGAACCTCACTCCAACCTTTTTTGTTTTTAAGTATAACTTGTTAGATTTTAATCAGCCACAGATTAGGTCATTTCCTTGGAAGGATCCTACTCATTCATTTGGCATTTTTCTACACTCTTTTCTTTATACTTACATTTTATTGTACTGATTTTATGTTCATTTGTTTTTATGTACCATGGATCCATGTTCACTAATGTAATTTGTAATAAATTGTAATTTAATATTTTATATATTATTGTCGATTAGTTCCTGGAGCCTTTGAGGCCAATCCGTAGTACCTACCCAGTACTAACATAGGTATTCACCAATTGTATTATAACATCACGACCACACACACTAGACCTTGCCTCTTTTGGCGCTTCTCTCTAAACCGTAGACACTAGCGCTGTGAGATCAAACATTTCTCTGATATTCAACTCAAAGCTACACTCTAGACTGTTACAAATAATGATTAACAGTGCACACCAATTAATTCCAAGACTGTGGAAAAAAGAATCAGTCCCCACCTTATCACTGTGGATCCAAGCGATACAGCTCAACCTCAAGCTAGAAAGATATCATTATCTTTTACTGAACAAGTTAGACAGTCATGCAGAGATAATGTTCCTGTGGGACTCCAGACCCACATAAAGGCCTCAACATGACTCCTTTGTATACACCAACCCATTACATACAGGTTACTCATGACGACTCCTAATTTTTTCCTAGAATGACAATGGGCCTCACAGATCGCCCTGGACCTTTACACTTCAGACTTGGATGTTATTATTAAAGGACACAACGCACAGATACTAGACGTATTTGCTTGGCTGAAGCCATTTGTTTGCACTTATACTTTGACCAGGAAATAATAGAGAAACATGGAAACTATAACTGTTTAATGTTTATTGTTATTAGTTTAATTTGTTATAAAAGGAAAGAAAAATTATGAAGATGTATGGCCCATAATGTTGAGAACTTTATTTGTTCATCTACCAGAAGAGCCCTAGAGTCAACATTTTATTGAACTTTTCGATGGACTCACTTATATGAGCTGTATATGGACCCTATGGGGGGTAGTTATCAACGTGTCAACTTTCCTGCCTTCGCCGGCCCAATACGCCCGCCTAAGCTCGCCTCACATCGCCGCCGCGGACCTGAAAATTTTCGCCTAAGTTATCAAATAAAGCTGTCAAAAAGCTGCGCACCAAGTACGGGGCGATGAGCAGCGGACTGTGAGAGTTATCACTCATCCGATCTCGCTGCTCTTCGGCTTTTTCCCAGCTTTATTGCTAGCCTGTCACTAAGCACCCACACTATCTACACTGTTCTACCCCCTATACCAGCGCCCCCGGAGCCCCCCGCAACTAAATAAAGTTATTAACCCCTAAACCGCCGCTCCTAGACCCTGCCGCAACTCTGATAAATGTATTAACCCCTAAACCGCCGCTCCCGGACACCGCTGCCACCTACATTATACCTATTAACCCCTATCCTGCCCCCCTATACCGTCGCCCTCTATATTAAAGTTATTAACCCCTATCCTGCTGATCCCGCACCTCGCCGCAACTAAATAAATAGTTTAACCCCTAAATCGCTGCTCCCGGAACCCTGCCGCAACCTATATTGAATTTATTAACCCCTAATCTGCCCCCCCTACACCGTCGCCACCTATAATAAATTTATTAACCCCTATCCTGCCCCCCACTACACCGCCGCCACTGTAATAAATTTATTAACCCCTAAACCTAAGTCTAACACTAACCCTAACACCCCCCTAACTTAAATATTAATTAAATAAATCTAAATAATATTTCTATTATGAACTAAATTAATCCTATTTAAAACTAAATACTTACCTTTAAAATAAACCCTAATATAGCTACAATATAAATAATAATTATATTGTAGCTATCTTGGGATTTATTTTTATTTTACAGGCAAATTTCAATTTATTTTAACTAGGTACAATAGTTATTAAATAGTTATTAACTATTTAATAGCTTACCTAGCTAAAATAAAGAGAAATTAACCTGTAAAATAAAAACTAACCTAAGTTACAATTACACCTAACACTACACTATACTTAAATAAATTATTCTATTTAAAACTAAATACTTACCTTTAAAATAAACCCTAATATAGCTACAATATAAATAATAATTATATTGTAGCTATCTTAGGATTTATTTTTATTTTACAGGTAACTTTGTATTTATTTTAGCTAGTTAGAATAGTTATTAAATAGTTATTAACTATTTAATAACTACCTAGCTAAAAGAAATACACAATTACCTGTAAAATAAATCCTAACCTAAGTTACAATTAAACCTAACACTACACTATCATTAAATTAATTAAATTACCTACAAATAACTACAATTAAATACAATTACATAAACTAACTAAAGTACAAAAAATAAAAAAGCTAAGTTACAAAAAATAAAAAAATAAGTTACAAACATTTTAAAAATATTACAACAATTTTAAGCTACTTACACCTAATCTAAGCCCCCTAATAAAATAACAAACCCCCCAAAATAAAAAAAATGCCCTACCCTATTCTAAATTAAAAAAGTTCAAAGCTCTTTTACCTTACCAGCCCTTAAAAGGGCCATTTGTGGGGCATGCCCCAAAGAATTCAGCTCTTTTGCCTGTAAAAGAAAAATACAACCCCCCCCCAACATTAAAACCCACCACCCACATACCCCTAATCTAACCCAAACCCCCCTTAAAATAACCTAACACTAATCCCCTGAAGATCATCCTACCTTTAGTCGTCTTCACTCAGCCGAGCAGCGATGGAACCGAAGAGGAGACCCGGACCGGCAGAAGTTATCCTCCAAGCGGCGCTGAAGAAATCTTCCATCCGATGAAGTGATCTTCCAAGCGGCGCTGAAGAAGTCTTCCATCCGGGCGATGTCATCTTCCAAGAGGCGCTGAAGAAGTCTTCTATCCGGGCGATGTCATCTTCCAAGCGGGGTCTTGAATCTTCATCCCGCTGACGCGGAACATCCTTCTTTACCAACGGACTACCGACGAATGAAGGCTCCTTTAAGGGACGTCATCCAAGATGACGTCCCTTCAATTCCGATTGGCTGATAGGATTCTATCAGCCAATCGGAATTAAGGTAGGAAAAATCTGATTGGCTGATTGAATCAGCCAATCAGATTCAAGTTCAATCCGATTGGCTGATCCAATCAGCCAATCAGATTGAGCTCGCATTCTATTCTATTTCGATCAGCCAATAGAATGCAAGCTCAATCTGATTGGCTGATTGGATCAGCCAATCGGATTGAACTTGAATCTGATTGGCTGATTCAATCAGCCAATCAGATTTTTCCTACCTTAATTCCGATTGGCTGATAGAATCCTATCAGCCAATCGGAATTGAAGGGACGCCATCTTGGATGACGTCCCTTAAAGGAGCCTTCATTCGTCGGTAGTCCGTCGGTAAAGAAGGATGTTCCGCGTCGGCGGGATGAAGATTCAAGACCCCGCTTGGAAGATGACATCGCCCGCATAGAAGACTTCATCAGCGCCTCTTGGAAGATGACATCGCCCGGATGGAAGACTTCTTCAGCGCCGCTTGAAGGATCACTTCATCGGATGGAAGATTTCTTCAGCGCCGCTTGGAGGATAACTTCTGCCGGTCCGGGTCTCCTCTTCGGTTCCATCGCTGCTCGGCTGAGTGAAGACGACTCAAGGTAGGATGATCTTTAGGGGATTAGTGTTAGGTTATTTTAAGGGGGGTTTGGGATAGATTAGGGGTATGTGGGTGGTGGGTTTTAATGTTGGGGGGGTTGTATTTTTCTTTTACAGGCAAAAGAGATGAATTCTTTGGGGCATGCCCCACAAATGGCCCTTTTAAGGGCTGGTAAGTTAAAAGAGCTTTGAACTTTTTAAATTTAGAATAGGGTAGGGCATTTTTTTATTTTGGGGGGGTTTGTTATTTTATTAGGGGGCTTAGATTAGGTGTAAGTAGCTTAAAATTGTTGTAATATTTTTAAAATGTTTGTAACTTATTTTTTTTATTTTTTGTACTTTAGTTAGTTTATGTAATTGTATTTAATTGTTGTTATTTGTAGTTAATTTATTTAATTTATTTAATGATAGTGTAGTGTTAGGTTTAATTGTAACTTAGGTTAGGATTTATTTTACAGGTAATTTTGTATTTCTTTTAGCTAGGTAGTTATTAAATAGTTAATAACTATTTAATAACTATTCTAACTAGCTAAAATAAATACAAAGTTACCTGTAAAATAAATATAATTCCTAAAATAGCTACAATGTAATTATTAATTACATTGTAGCTATCTTAGGGTTTATTTTACAGGTATGTATTTAGTTTTAAATAGGAATAATTTATTAAAGTATAGTGTAGTGTTAGGTGTAATTGTAACAGGTTAGTTTTTATTTTACAGGTTAATTTCTCTTTATTTTAGCTAGGTAAGCTATTAAATAGTTCATAACTATTTAATAGCTATTGTACCTAGTTCAAATAAATTGAAAGATGCCTGTAAAATAAAAATAAATCCTAAGATAGCTACAATATAATTATTATTTATATTGTAGCTATCTTAGGGTTTATTTTACAGGTAAGTATTTAGTTTTAAATAGGATTAATTTAGTTCATAATAGAAATATTATTTAGATTTATTTAATTAATATTTAAGTTAGGGGGTGTTAGGGTTAGTGTTAGACTTAGGTTTAGGGGTTAATAATTTTATTACAGTGGCGGCGGTGTAGTGGGGGGCAGGATAGGGGTTAATAAATGTATTATAGGTGGCGACGGTGTAGGGGGGGCAGATTAGGGGTTAATAAATTTAATATAGGTTGCGGTAGGCTCCGGGAGCGGGGTTTAGGGGTTAATATGTATAGAGTAGCTTGCGGTGGGCTCCGGGAGCGGCGGTTTAGGGGGTAATAACTTTATTTAGTTGCGGCGGTATAGGGGGGACAGATTAGTGGTGTTTAGACTCGGGGTACATGTTAGGGTGTTAGGTGCAGACATCTCCCATAGGAATCAATGGGATGTCTGGCAGCAGCGAACTTGTACTTTCGCTATGGTCAGACTCCCATTGATTCCTATGGGATCCGCCGCCTCCAGGGTGGCGGTTTGAAAACCAGGTACGCTGGGCCGGAAAAGTGCCGAGCGTACCTGCTAGTTTTTTGATAACTACCAAAAGTAGTCAGATTGTGCCACACTTGTGTGCGGAACATCTGGAGTGACGTAAGAATCGATCTGTGTCGGACTGAGTCCGGCGGATCGAAGTTTACGTCACCCCAATTTACTATCATTAACTAAATTATTCCTATTTAAAACTAAATACTTACTTGTAAAATAAACCCTAAGATAGCTATAATATAACTAATACTGAATGTGAAAAAAAACCAGTGCGCCAAATACCTGTGTATAAAAGGTGAAGATGTCAACATATAGTGCAATACTATAATAAAAAACCCCTATATATAAATGCGGGAGTGAACATTACAAAATAAATATACAGAGTGATAAAAAGTCCCAATCAAACCAATCTGGTAGATGGTGGTTATGTGAAATTTGGACAGTTCGTCTAGTCCATAATCCAGATTCAAATGTCTGGAACAGATGGCAGGCTGCTTCTTCGAAAATCTTGTTGGTGTCCCAAGATGTTATGATCTGTAGATGTGAAAGATAAAAAAAGAAGGCGCCACCATGGTGCACAATCAGATGATTCAAACACGCCAAATGTACAAGTAAGACCGTACTTACAAGCTGTATGACACTTGAGAAGTGTCACAAATGCCTTCTGGACTGTTGGGAGTCGTCCAGCTAACTCACACTGATGGATGTCAGAGCAACTCTGGAACAAGGGAGCAACGACAGGCAAGCAGCATGCAGTAACCAGCCACAAGTTTAGCACCAAGCCGGATCGTCCACTTGTGTTGATGGATACACCAGTGACAGTAGATACACTATTGGATACAATGTATCAAAAGGACTCCAAATGTTAAAAAAGTTGTAAAGTATATGATTGAATAAAGATGATGATTCGTGGCAAAAGTCTAGTAAAAACAAACAGACTTTATTTACAGTATAGCAGCACAACGTTTCTCGGTCTTTCCTGACCGTTTCCTCAGGTGCAATATACCAAATGATTAAAACCACGAACTTTTATTGCCGAATTTTCGGCGTCTTCTAAAATGTAAAATGTAGTGGTAGCCCTTGTAGTGGTCACACCTCCACGCATGCGCTGTTCATTTTAGAAGACGCCGAAAATTCGGCAATAAAAGTTCGTGGTTTTAATCATTTGGTATATTGCACCTGAGGAAACGGTCAGGAAAGACCGAGAAACGTTGTGCTGCTATACTGTAAATAAAGTCTGTTTGTTTTTACTAGACTTTTGCCACGAATCATCATCTTTATTCAATCATATACTTTACAACTTTTTTAACATTTGGAGTCCTTTTGATACATTGTATCCAATAGTGTATCTACTGTCACTGGTGTATCCATCAACACAAGTGGACGATCCGGCTTGGTGCTAAACTTGTGGCTGGTTACTGCATGCTGCTTGCCTGTCGTTGCTCCCTTGTTCCAGAGTTGCTCTGACATCCATCAGTGTGAGTTAGCTGGACGACTCCCAACAGTCCAGAAGGCATTTGTGACACTTCTCAAGTGTCATACAGCTTGTAAGTACGGTCTTACTTGTACATTTGGCGTGTTTGAATCATCTGATTGTGCACCATGGTGGCGCCTTCTTTTTTTATCTTTCATAATATAACTAATACTTACATTGTAGCTAGTTTATGGTTTATTTTTATTTTACAGGCAAGTTTGTATTTATTTTAACTAGGTAGAATAGTTATTAAATAGTTATTATTACCTTGCTAAAATAAATACAAAAGTACATGTAAAATAAAACCTAACCTAAGTTACACGAACACCTAACACTACACTATAATTAAATAAATTAACTAAATTAAATACAATTACCTAAATTAAATTAGCTAAAGTACAAAAACCCCCCACTAAATTACAGAAAATAATAAACAAATTACAGATATTTAAACTAATTACACCTAATCTAATAGCCCTATTAAAATAAAAAAGCCCCCCCAAAATAAAAAAAACCCTAGCCTAAACTAAACTACCAATAGCCCTTAAAAGGGCCTTTTGCGGGGCATTGCCTCAAAGTAATCAGCTCTTTTACCTGTAAAACAAAATACAAACAACCCCCCAACAGTAAAACCCACCACCCACACAACCAACCCCCCAAATAAAATACTATCTAAAAAAAACTAAGCTCCCCATTGCCCTGAAAAGGGCATTTGGATGGGCATTGCCCTTAAAAGGGCAGTTAGCTCTATTGCAGCCCAAAGTCCCTAACCTTAAAATAAAACCCACCCAATACCCCCTTAAAAAAACCTAACACTAACCCCTTGAAGATCACCTTACCGGGAGAAGTCTTCATCCAAGCCGGGCCGAAGTCCTCAACGAAGCTGGGAGAAGTCTTCATCCAAGCCGGGCGAAGTGGTCCTCCAGACGGGCAGAAGTCTTCATCCAGACGGCATCTTCTATCTTCATCCATCCGGAGCAGAGCAGGTCCATCTTCAAGACATCCGACATGGAGCAGGTGACTTTTTCTCAGCCGGCTCTCCCCGTTGATTCCTATGGGGAAATCGTGCATGAGCACGTACGACCAGCTCACCGCTGACTTAAGCAGCGCTGGTATTGGAGTGCGGTAATGAGCAAAATTTTGCTCAATGCTCACTTCTTGTCTTTTAACGACAGGTTTCTGAAAACTCGTAATACCAGCGCTGCAGGTAAGTGAGCAGTGAAAGAAAACTGCTTGTTAGCACCGCATTGCCTCTAACGCAAAACTCGTAATCTGGGCCATTGTTTATTTGAAAAGCACTATTAAAGGGACATGAAAACGAAAATGTTTATTTCATGATTTAGATAGAGCATACAATTTAATCAACTATCCAATTTACTTCTTTTATAAGTTAAAGTGAAAGTCAATCCTAGCGTTGTACAAATGCTAGGATTGACTATTGAAACAAATAAAGGAACTTTCTACATGAAGTATCTTATACTTCATGAATGAAAGTCCCCTTTAATTGTTTTAATAGTCAATCCTAGAGTTTGTACAACGCTAGGATTGACTTTCACTTTAAACTTCATTCTCTCAGTATGCTTTATTGAAAGAACAGCAAAGCACTACTGGGAGCTAGCTGAACATATTGGTAAGCCAATGAAAAGAGGCATATATGCAGCCATGAATCAACACCTAGCTCCCAGCTCATGAACCTACCTAGTTATGCTTTTTCTACAAAGGATATTAATAGAACTAAGCAAATTAGACTATAGAAGTAAATTGGAATTTTTTTTTCAGATTTTATGGCCTTTCTGAATCATTAAATAAACATTTTAGGTTTCATATCCCTTTATTTTGCAGTGCTGGTTACATAAGTAGTGGTATACAATGATACATTTTAAAAGAACACACACATACATAAAACAGACAAAAAATAAAACATAAGAGGAGAAGGCCTCTACTCTGAAGAGCTCACAGTCTACAGGTTGAAGAGTGGGAGACAAGGTTTGCAATATTTTTTTTCGGTTGGATTGGAGTTGCAGAAATGAGATAAAGCAGTTTCACTGAGGGACCAGGAACTACAGTGATTCAGGCTGGTCAGAGATACCCAGAGCCACTTTGGTGCGGGAGGTGGATCTGCGCATAGCTCAAGCACAGCAAAACTGCATAAAAGAACTGGGTGAAGCTGCCTGTAAATGGGAGTGTGTACAATGGTAAGCCTAAGAATCAGATGGTATGCTTCTGACTTGCTGTACTGCCCACTGATCAGCAAAAGAAATATAAGAGAGATGCCATCGGGCAGGTACTGCTGGAACGACTTAGGGCTAGATTACAACTGGTGCGCTAACTGTTGAGCACAAGCGAAAAGGGATTTATCGCTGGTATTTGCTTCAAAAGTAGTGCACGTATTACAAGTTAAAAGTAAACCTGTTCACTCCAGCTAAATTGAATTTAACATGCGTCAAGACAGTGCAACTTCAGAGCTCTGGCTCTCATCACATATATTATCATTTGTTTTTATAGTTTGTTGAAACGCAGGGATGTACGATCAGGAGTGTGTAAATGTCTGGAGCACTATATGGCAGCAGTTTTGCAATAATGTGTCCATTTGCAGAAGCAGCAGATGGCAGCACTATTTCCTGCCATATAGTGTTCCAGACACCTACCCAGATATTTCTTCAACAAAGAATTCCATAATAACGAAGCAAATATTAACTTGTAATTTTTATTTTCTTTACAAGCAAAACCGTTTTCGTTAGGTATTATTTGTGAAGTATCAAGATTTCCTTACTGCTGCTAGATTTCGAACAAACACATATTTCTTATAAAAGGTAAAAACATTTGCAATTTTAAAGATATATTGGTCTGCACTGCATGCGACAAGAAGCGATTTCTCTTTTGAGGTGATAAAACAAGTGGATAACGACAGCTGGGGTTCCAACTGTCACTTGGTATTGGTAATGTTATTGTCCCGCCTCAGCCACCATACTGCCGCCAGCGACGCTGCTATGGAGACCGATCGACACCGGAAGAGGAAATTATTCCTGGGGATGAGCCACAGGTTGTGTCAGTTAAATACATCGGCAATAACTAGGACCAGTGAGTAACTTATATGCGTGTTCTGTGTTCTATAATTTGTGTCTCGAGTTCCGTAGTATTATTTTTTATTATAGGGCGATATTAGACTGCGGTTATTTCAGCTTCTTTATGACATTGTTAATATGGTGCACTCCACACCATTTAGTGCTGTAGCGCTTTGTGTAGGGGACAGCCCAGCTGTAAACCGTGATCTGCACAACCGATATGTAATCTCGTTCCTGAGTGATTAGGGATATTTTGTATTTCGGTGTGTTAAAGTTACTGTGGTGTTCAAAACAAATGCCTGACAATGGTGCGTCTTTTTAAAGGGGCAATTGTCATTTTTATGAATGTAGAAAACTGTACATTTATTGCAACAACTGTACATAAAGTTTTACAAGCATTTAAAAATTACCCTTCGTTGTTGAAATGTACAAGCAGCTAGGGATACACCTCATTAAAATATATTTTAAGAAGTTTGTCATCTCTTATGCTATGGCCAGTTAGAGGCAGACGTAAAGGAGCTCTTGCATTGATCTAAACAATTTGTGTATAACATGTAGCTGGTTCAGTAAACTACATACACTGCATTATGTAGAGTATTTTATAAGGAAAAAGGGGTGTTGACAACAATTGCACGATGGTAGTTTTTTTTTTTTTTTGGTATGCTCTTTCATTTCAATAATTGGGGTTCACTTTATATCAGTAATGTGAACTTAAAGGGACATTGTACACTTGATTTTCTTTGCATAAATGTTTTGTAGACGATCCATTTATATAGCCCATACAGGTGTTTTTTTTTATTTGTAAAAAAGGTATAGTTATGCTTATTTTTAAATAACGTTATGCTGATTTTCAGACTCCTAACCAAGCCCCAAACTTTTAGAACTAGACTGTTGTCTATCTACTCCAGCTTGCTCCTGTTTGTGTAAAGGTTCTTTTCATATGCAGGGAGGGGGGGGGGGGTCTGCTTTGTTAGCTTTTCAGCCCATCTCAGTGGGTGTCTCTGCCTAACCTTTTCAACGGTGCTAAACTGGGAGCTTCTAAGTAAGTTTTTATACTGGATTTTTAGATCAGTATCTGTGCATATTATTCTTTATAGTTGTGTCTATTACATGCAGTTATATGAAAATTGATGTAAGGGACACTCAAGTCGAAATTATGCTTTCATAGTTCAAATAGTTCAGCTATTTTAAACAACTTTCCGATTTACTTACGTTAAATTGTGCACAGTCTTTTTATATTTATGCATTTTGAGACACCAGCTCCTACTGAGCATGTGCAAGAAGTCACAGAATATATGTATATGCATTTGTAATTGGCTGATGGCTGTCACATGATACAGGGGGAGTGGAAATAGACATAACTGAAATTTGTCAGAAAAAAATCTACTATTAATTTGACGTTCCGAGTATGGCAGCGATTTATCAAGCTGAGGCGGACAGGGGCGCAGATATGCGCCCCTGTCTGCCGCATCTCGCCTCTGGCGGGCTGAATTCCCCTGGCAGAATTCAGCATTGCACACGAGTGCAATTTTGCGCTCGTGTGCAATCCCGCCCCCTGCCTGCGCATAGCCATTCACTCGTGGGCAGGAGCTGTCAATCTTTCCGGTCGGAATAGCTGTCAATCTTTCCGGTCGGAATATACCGGGGAGATCAAAATTCGCCAGTTTAGAGGTGGAGAAAGGTTGTTAAATACAACGTGCAGGTTCTCTTGTGAGAACCTGCAGTTGTATGGGGTTGAAAGGCTTGCAAAGCCTTTGATAAATCGACCCCTAAATGCTATTGCATTGACATTTTATCATGCAATTGTTGGATTATGCAAATCTACTGTATTTACTGGTCCTATAAAACTGTTTGTTAGTAATTTTAAGCTATAAAGATTTGAAAAAAATGTAATTTTCAATACAGCTGTTTTTTTAGGCAATGCTACAGGGAAAACTGCTTACTTGTGTATATGAAATTTGATGAAAAATGACCATATGGAGATATAAAGCTTCAACGGGGCAATATTATAATGTTGCTCATGCATGCTCAATAAGAGAAAACAACCAAACTGAGTTTTGTGAGCATGCAAAAATGTTGTTTTCTATACTAGGTCAATATAGCTTATTCTTGAGTTTGGAATTAACGCTAATTACATTTCACATTATATACTGTTGTCACATTTGAGACCTATCTTTTTTTTAATTTTATTTTTTTATTTTTACGTACAGTCCAGGCCAGACTGTGATGCTAAATTCCAGCACAGTTGGCTTATATGGTTCCTAAACGTGTGTGTATATATGTGTGTGTGTGTGTGTGTGTGTGTG
This sequence comes from Bombina bombina, assembly GCF_027579735.1. Classification (NCBI taxonomy): domain Eukaryota; kingdom Metazoa; phylum Chordata; class Amphibia; order Anura; family Bombinatoridae; genus Bombina; species Bombina bombina. The sequence continues at coordinate 470,335,773 of NC_069500.1, read as the reverse complement.
TGTATATATATATATATATATATATATATATATATATATATATATATATATATATATATATATATATATATATATATATACACACATATACATACACACCAGCACAAGATAAAAATACAAATATTTGTCTGCACCGGAACATCTGATAAAAAGTATAAATAAACTGTAATACATATAGCAATGCCTCCTTTTAGATGCAACAATTAAAAAAATATTATAGTAGTTGTGGAGTTAAAGGAACACTCTAGTAAAAAATAAACTTTCATAATTCAGATAGGGCATCTAATTTTAAACAACTTTCCAATTTACTTTATTCTCAAATTTGCTTTGTTCTCTTGGTATTCTTTGTTGAAAGCTAAACCTAGGTAGGCTCATATGCTAATTTCTAAGCCATTGAAGGCCACCTTTTATCTAAATGCATTTGACAGTTTTTCACAGCTAGAGGGCGTTAGTTTATGCATTTCATATAGATAACATTGTGCTCACGCCCGTGGAGTTACTTGTGAGAGGACACTGATTAGCTAAAATGCAAGTCTGTCAAAAGAACTGAGATAAGGGGGCAGTATGCAGAGGCTTAGAAATGAAGTAATCACAGAGGTAAAACATATATTAATATAACAGTGTTGGTTATGTAAAACGTGGGAATGGGTAATAAATGGATTATCTATCTTCTTCAACAATACAAATTCTGGAGTAGACTGTCCTTTTAAGTAGTGTTTTTTAAATCCTTATAATAGAACAGTAGGTTTTATTTTAAAAACACAATTAGCATTTAAATGTTAAGCAATATCTTATTTAAAGAGCTTAACGTACATTTGTACTTGTTTTCAAAACAGATGGCATTACCCACACTCTCATCTTCATGGCACAGTCGAAGCAGGGTGCTTGAACAACAGATTGTGCGTCATAGAGAGCAGGAAGCTCGATTTCGGCATCAATGGGACGTAACAAACCAGTATTTTAAACAGTCCAATGTATGCAGCAGTAAGCAAGCCCAGTGGAGCTCCAGACAGTCTTACCAACAGAGGTAACAAAGCTTAGTTTTTAATATAATTAAAAGAATAAATAAAAAAACAAATATTTCTTCTGCATATTCACTTTTAATTTCAGAACAACTGTTTAGAATTTTTAACTCCATATTCATGACTGATTTTATAATTTACTTAAAGGTACATTTCTTAATAATGGATAATTCAATCCAATAGCAAAGCGTTGTGTGTGTGTGTATATGTATGTATGTATCTAACATACATACATGTATACACACACACACACACACACACACACACTTTTCTTGTCAGCAGGGTGGTGAACCCGCTAAAAAGGTCCTGGGGAGAATACTGTGTGTGTGTGTGTACGTACGTACATACATACATACATACATACATACATACACACACAGTGCCTTGCAAAAGTTTTCGGACCCCCTTAGAAATGATTATTCTTCAAATGTTACATACTCACATTTTCCCAAACAATATTTTTATTGCAAACTCATCTCCTCTAAGAGTATATTTTAAAGTCAATAATGAGATATTTCTGAGTGAGATATTTAAAAGAAAAACTGAAATATGCCATTTGTGAAAGTATTAAACCCTTCAAATTATTAATACTTAGCCCAACCACCTTTTGTTGTAATAACAGATTAAAGTGTTTTAGGGTGAGTAAGTACCAGCTTTGCACAATGTCTGTAAGTAATTGGTGCCCTGTCTTCTTGGCAGATATGGTGCATGTGGTTCTGGGTGGTTCGTTGCCACAGATTTTGATTTGGATTGAGATCAGGACTTTGACTGGGCTTCTGTAATATATTCACATGCTTGTTCTTGAGTCATTGCAAACTTTCTTTTAGGAAGAAACAAACAAAGAAGGAGCTCCAATTGTGTAATATCTCAATGATAAGATCCCACAGATATTCCTCTCAAGTAGGATACTTACAATTTAACAGCACTTATCGCAAAGTGCATAATAAAACTGTCTGGGATATTATAGGATCCCCAGTCAGCTCAAATCCGGTTGCTAATATCAATTCCTGATATCCCTCAGTAAACACCAGTCACCATCCAGGATCACAGGACAACAAAATCGTTAAAAGTTCTCCACAAGCATATAAAGCTTGGAAGAGATTTTTTTTCAAATGTCAGCACCAGACATCGCAATCCCCGACGGCTACAAGATTTTCCACAAGGACCGCATCAACCGACCTGGAGGAGGCATAGCCATCATCCACAAACACTCCATCCAAGTCACAACCAGCTTCGATGACCACTCCCCAGGCCTGAAACACCTACACTTCAAAATCCGGGTCAACCCCAACACCACCCTTTGCGGTACCCTCATCTACAGACCCCTGGACCTCAGCCCGCCTTCTGTGACACCATCACTGACCACATAGCACAGCATGCACTCGCATCAACGAACTACATCCTCCTCGGCGACCCAAACTACCACAACACCACCACCCTCCTGGAAAACCTCAGAACCCTTGGACTTAAGCAACTCGTAAACTCCCTAACCCATGTAGCCGGTCACACCCTCGGCCTAATCTTCTCCGCAGGCAACCACATCTCAGTTAACCACATCACCGAACTACTGTGGACCGACCACCACTGCATACATGTCTCCTTCAACAAACCCACCTCCGGCAGAACCCCCCCCCCGTGCAGAATCTTGAACAAAATCACCCAAGACCAACTGTACCACATCCTAATCAAGTCTCCCACAGACGCCAACTCCTCCGCCCGCAACCTCCACCACTGGATCACAGACTGCGCCAACTCCCTTGCCCCCTTCAAGAAACCGTCCAGTTGCCAAACCACCAACAAGAAAACTCTATGATATTAGCTACATGTGATGTGGCTTCCTTATATACATCCTTTAAACATGATTTTGGGATAGAGGCGGTTGAGTCCTTTTTGATAAAAGATAATGAGTTACCAAAAGAGCAGAAAGACTTCTTATTACGAAGCATAAGATTCATACTGGAACATAATTATTTTTCATTCAACAATACATACTATGTTCATATTGATGGAACCGCTATGGGCACAAGGTTCGCACCGAGCTATGCAAATCTTTTTATGGGAGATTGGGAACAGAGATTCCTAGACAATTTGGTGCTCGTTGTGAACCTTGTGCTCTTTAAGAGGTTCATAGATGATATCTTCATAATTTGGAGGGGAGAGGCGGTGGATCTCCTAGAGATTTTTTGAATCTATGAATAACAATGATAGAGGGATTTCATTTACATATGAACTTAACAGAAAAAAAATTACGTTCCTTGATTTGGCTATAATGATAGTATCTGACAATATTGAGACAAAAACGCACTTCAAACAGGTTGACTCAAATAATTTCATACACGCCTCTAGCTGTCACCTTCCTAAATGGAAGGAGAGTATACCGATAAGTCAAAGTTTGAGGATTCGTAAGAACTGCTCAAGAATTGATGACTTTGAAATCCAGATTAACATCTTGGAAGAAAAGTTTAAAGACAGGGGTTATAAAAAAGAAACAATTGATAAGGCAACAAAAAGAGCGAGGGACAAGGAGAGAAAAAAACTATTAAGACATAAACAAAAATCTACTAATTTATACATCAGATGAGTTTAATGTCCATTTAATAAATGATTTCAGTGAAGATCACCTATTTAATAAAAAAGATTTTAAAAAAACATTGGCATCTTCTGAAAAATTCCCCAATTTTGGGAGATAAAATACCACCATACCCAAGGGTAATTTATAGAAAAGCACAAAATCTATAGATGATCTTAGCACCGAGTGAATATAAAAAGTGCAATAGAAATAAAAAATCTTTTGACAAAGACCTAAAAGGAATGGATGTGAAAGGTTTCTACCCCTGTCATATATGCAGAGCATGCCAGTTTGGTATTAAAAAGAAAACTAAAAATTCCTAACAGAACTAAGGAGTTTAAAATAGAAAATGTAATAAGATGTACAAATAAGGGGGTAATTTATATGCTGCAATATTCTTGTGACCTTTTTTACATAGGTGAAACGACGCGGATGTTAAGGGACAGGATAAGGGAACACATTTGTAACATTAAGAAAGGAAATTTGGACACTTATCTTTACAAACACTTCAGAGAAATACACAAAAATAGAGTCTCAGATATGAAATATTGGGGTTTATATAAGGTAAAGCCAAACTGGAGCGGAATTTATATACAACTTTAACACAATTCACCCCCACGGTCTTAATTCAGAATTGGATATATCCCCATTTTTGGGCACTTAAAAAAATACACACTAGATTTTAAATTGTTATAAATTGAGGTAGAATATGTAGACATTAATAAATAGTCATATATGATAGATATTTATTTGTCACTAATAATATACACCATGAAATTAGCATGGAACACATATGTATACCACTATAGTTTTAAAAGGTATTATCCTTTGATATATAGATATTTTCACCCCCCCCCCCAAACTTTGACAATACCCTCACCCAAAATTCTTGCAATGTGGTAAGAAATTCACATATACAATTACTGCCAATGGATTTATATATATATGTATATATATATATATATATATATATATATATATAGTAACGCAATATGAGAACTTGTATGTTCCTTCTAAAAAGAAGGATATTTTCTAGAAAAGATGTTTTAGAACTTCTAACAAAATACTTTTGATGTATTGGTAAGATATAGTAGGGATATACACATATTCTAGTAAATGGAAATCTGAACCTTTCAAAAAAGATGTGTAAATAAAATGAATCGTTAGAAAAACCGTCAGAACTATAAAATGGTTAACCCTTTGGCATAAAGCAAATAATAAAGATACAAGGAAAAGATGAAATAGGATGACATTGAGAGGAGGAAAACAGAAGATTCAAATAACATGATTCTAGGACCCAAGGGAGAATAGAAACAGTGAATGAACCAATGAAAATAGAGACACTGCTATATAAAGGTGTAGATCATGCTCACACTCTATCTTGATAAAGCCAGAGCACCTGTCGAAACATGTTGATATAAGTGTGAACACCAAGAAAGAGGAGATTTCTATCACCTGCGTACAGAAGTACTAAAGTGCAGGGAATCGGCAAAGAAAGGACTGTTAACTGAAAAGATAACTTGCGCAAGTTACACAGATAAAAAGATCATTTGAAGCTTTTGGTGTTTTTACATAGCACTACCAACATAAGTGAAGCTTTAACGGAGACCGGTGACGTAAGGAGATTCACCTACCGGAACTTCTTTTCTAAGAGATTCACTGAGGATACGGAGGTGAAGCCAGGAAGCCGTGAGTATTAACAGCTCACATGCAAGGGTAAGGGAATCGCCCTCAATATTGCATATTGACAAATATATGAACATTTGGGACATAAAGTAAAGTTATATTCACAAGCGGTTTGGCACATTCTTCAGGTATGCAATTTATTGCGATTTAAGATTCTGGTAAACGGCCATTGCGGGAAAACCATTTCAATAATTGACTCTGTATCAAGCATTATCCTGACGGTTGATTAAAAATTCACCACACATCATTACATTGTAACAAAGTTTAGAGTATTTGTATTGGATATCAAGCTGACTTTGTGTTACTATCTGTGTAATATTTGCACCAGCGGTATTCATTAACGATCATTAGTAGCATATACAGATATCAGGAACACCTAGGAGTGTTGTGAAGTTTAATTTGGTATAAGAAATACTGTTGTTTTTTTTTATTTTAATAAGGAATTTTTTACTTAATTTTAAATGTTTTTTGTATAGTGTTGCAACACTTACGAATTGTAATTCATTTTATCAGATGAAATAATACATTTTAGCTAGTTAGTCTTGAGAAAGGCCCTTTTTTTGAGGGCAGAAACGCGTTGACATATTGGTAAGCATTACTTTAATCTTTTCTTCATTCTCATATTGGATACACTATGTTGTGAATTTCTTTTTTTACAGGGACACTTTTTAGGATACCATAGGAGCAGCTGACAGGTGCTAGGATCCAATCAGCTACTTCAGCTACCACACTCAGGAATTTGGATCTGTTAAAGTAACTAACATTGGAAGAAATCAATTTCCTCACTTTCACCTTGCTTTTCATCACCCATTTTTTCAATTTTTTAGTTTTGATTGACTTATTTTTGTTCTTCACTAACATTTGTTGATCAACTTTTTGAACACATTTTTTTGGATTATATTTTATTATTTTTTATGTTATTGCATATTGTGTATTTTATTTTTTTATGTTATTGCATATTGTGTATTTTATTTAATTATATCTTAACCTCACTGGATTAAGTAGCTAGCATTTTTATATCCATTTGCACTCACTCACTATTTGATCGTATCTATACAATTATTTTGCTACCCCCCTTTTTTTGCACTGCAGTGCATTTTTCTATTTTTTGGAACACTATTTTTGATACACTATTCTTTGAACACTATTGTTTGTACTATTGTTTATTAGTTTTTTGCTTGATGCACTTGTTATAGTTGTACTTAGGCTAATTCTGTTTTATTAGTATACACTCTTATTCTGGTGTACCACTCACACTGATCACCTGTTATTACCTCTGTTTTTATTCTAATTATCAGCTTTGGCCCTTTGAGCCGCTTCTGTAAGATATTCCTGTATTTGTAATTTTATTTATATGTGCTTTTTACATTTTTTATATATAGTCTTTTATTACTGATGCATTTTAACATGGTTCATTAAATAATCTTCTTTTATCTCTCTGTGAGTATATTTATCCCTTGGCCTCTTGTTGGCGCTGTATTCACTTCTTACTACTTGTGCATATTTTTTGGAGGTTGGTTAGGATCTCTGTTTGGATACAGCTTGGGGATTACCTTAGCGCTTGTACACTACCCCTTTTTCACTATTGAAATAATACATTTTAACAGATGAAATATATTTTTAATTGACATTGTATTTGAGAATAAATTGTAATAATTTTTCTATCGATTATTATTGCTATTGGTTTAGTCATTTTAAACCCATTTAATCTTTTTGCAAGTTAGTTATTAATTCCAACACTGTACCTTTTATCCCTTCTGCTGATTGAGCGCCTATTCTCCACACCTCTATTCACTAAACTACCAACAAGACCACATTGTTCACCCTGGCCCTCCAGGACTCCAAACGCCACTGCAGATGACTGGAAAGAACCTGGAGATCCAACAAGACCCCCCTGAAAAAATTGGCTTTCAAGGAAGCCATCACCACCCACCACCACCTCATCAGAACCACCAAGAAAACAGCCATCCAAAACAGAATAAACTCTAAACCCAACAGAGACACTAACGGCATCCCACCCTCCCAGGACCTCTGTGATACCCTTGCAACACACTTCCACCGCAAGACCCTCAACATCTATGACAGCTTCTCGTCCCAGAACTCACCCTCCACCGTAGATCTACCTACCCCTGCAATTACGTCACCCAAACACACCTCCTCCCACCACATACGAGCCCCCTCACCATAGAGGACACCTTCAGAATCATGAGTTCCATCCACTCCAGCGCACCCACAGACCTATGCCAGCATCACATATTCAATAAAGCATGCATCACCATCGTCCCTGAACTCTGCCGCACAATCAACTGCTCCATCAAAACCGGTACCTTCCCGGATGACTGGAAGCACGTGGAACTGAAACCCCTTCTGAAGAAACCGTCGGCAGACCCCAAGGACCCGAATAACTACCGCCCAATCTCCTTGCTCCCCTTTCTTGCCAAAGTAATGGAGAAGGCCATCAACGCTCAACTTATTGACCACATCGAGGCCAACAGCCTCAGCCAGGCTCATCCTCGACATCCCTCGCCAAAGCCACATCACCGAACACCTAAGGAACCTGCAATGGCTACCCATCAACAAGAGAATCACCTTTAAGCTTCTAACCCACACGTTCAAGGCCATCCACAACATCGGTCCTGAATACATCATCCACCGCGTCAATTTCTACACCCCCCCCCCCCCCCTCCAGGCAACTTCAATTGGCTGACCAAGCCCTCGCAGTCATCCCCCGCATCAGAAAATCAGCAGCAGGCGGCAGATCCTTCTCCCACATGGCAGCAAAGACATGGCACACCCTCCCACTTCACCTCAGACAATCCTCTACCCTCACAAAGTTTAGAAAGGACCTCAAGGCCTGGCTCTTCGACTGAACTTCATCCCTATCTCCCCGCCACTCTTCAGCAGCCCTTAGCGCCTTGAGACCCTCACGGGTGATTAGTTTGAGCTCTACAAGTACCCTATAGACAAGTACCTGATAGAAAAAACAAGCTGGACTCGTTTTGCAAACTATACTTCTTTAAACAGCATTTTTATATTATTATTATTATTATTTTACCTTTTTTTTTTTTTTTTTTTTTTTAATGTTTGCACTGTAGCAGTTTATCAGAATGCTCCTGGAACTGCCAGATACAAGTTCTGGGCAACAAAGAACTAATCTCACGCCCCCCGACCAATTAAGTATAGCTATTTGATTATATGCAAATGTAATGTGTCCCGTAGTGTGCGTGCACAATTGCCGTCTAATGTGCTCACTTTCAAGCTCGAGTGCATGTGTGCTCTTGCTTCACCAGTCATTTCAGAACATGTTTAAAAGCACACGCATTTGATGACAGACGAATGAGCTTGATATACGTAATCAAAATAGACCATAGACTGTAATTTTTGCAAAGTTTCATCAAACTGCTGGAGTTAAATTCAGCTACAATAAAATATAATATTCAGCTGTGTTCTAATTATGTGTTCTAATTATGCAGTAGATTAATTTAATTAATTTCTGTATTATTGTAAGGTGATACTCAGTAAATATAACTGCATCATTATATTCGATGCGGCTTCAATACGTTATATTACTATTCAGACTTCTAATCTTCCAAGCAACTGGCTATAAGTGTAATGAATATGGAGCTGCTGCAAGCTGATAATTGTTATTTAGCATGATTTTATAAGGGTGGTTAGTACCTTGGTTCCATAAAACTAAGTGTACATGGACAGAGCATGCAAATTGTAATTTCTGTGTATCTCTGCTCTCTAAAAATGAATGACACTGAGGCTATTCTGCTTAGTACAGGAGGAGAGGACTTTACTCCAGTCCATACAGTGATGGATAAAAAAGTGGAAGGGGTCAGTAATGGGAACCACCTTAAAAATAAGAGCGGTCAAATCTTCTAATCACCTTTTTAGATAACGTTTTGCCAAAAGTAGAGTTGTTTTCAGTCAAATGTTTAGTTTCAACATATATCTTACACAATTATAAGCACATTTATTTCTTATAAATTCTGCTGTAGCAACTTTGCTCATGGGCACCAGCACTGATAACATCAGTGCTGAACACGGGTGCACTTTTTTTTTTTTTTTTTAAATAATTTTTTATTGAGGTATTTTCAGGTTACAACAAAAAGTTTACAATCTTGGAAAAATACAATTTATGTGTACTCAGTGTTTTCATACATTCTCAGTAATAGAAAACTATCCAAAGTATAACTAGACAGTTTGTGTAAACACGTATTAAAATAATAATGGGAATCAATGTACAGAAATTATACAATGATACATTCTTAAAGACAACCACTGTCTGAGGAACAGGTAAACATGTTAGATGTAATGAAACCTCAGTTTTCTTTTAAATTAGATCAGTAGGGTAACTACATCACTGGCCACTTTTGGACCAGCCAGAACATAGATATTAAATTAAATGGTAGTTACCTATCAACCACTCTTGGGTCACTAGAAAAATAGAAAAACATAGACCTCCCAACTGATATATAGATATATGCTTTACATCGCTGGAGGTGGTAAGACTAGAATGATAAAAAAGTAAATTTAAAATTAGAAACTTGGATGGAATAGAGCCACACTTGTGCATGGTATAGTGGATACTCGTTAAAATAATTGCTAAGGGTTGATTTTTCTTAGCTCTAGTTATAATACAACAACAAAACTTGGCAATCATTGATGTTAGGAGGAATCTGAAGACACACTACTTAGAATGAGAGTAAAATATCACTTAAGGGACACAGACTGTAGTAGGAGACATAATAAGTAAATAAGTAAATAAGGAGCTGTTACCTGGTAATTGAGGTTATAAGTTGTTTAAAGTATTGCTCATCTTGACCCTTGATACCTCAAACACTTTCATGAGCAGCAGCTCCTATATGGTGTTCTTTAAGTTCCCTAGTGAAAACAACTATTGGGGTTTAGAGAGAGCAGCCTTATAAGACAGCAGCTGCAATTTCTATATACAGTGAATCCCTTCTAATATTATCTGTATGCAGCTGTTTATTACTGTTGACGTATTTTGGGAGCTCATGTCTTAGGTCTCTATGGAGCTCCTGTATTGCTCTTACTTGTTCCCCTCTAAAAACTAACTCTTAGGGAAGCATAAACAACATCTAGCATTAAGCTAGGAAGTTAGGGGTTTGATCTATAGTGTGTTGGGTATGGGTGATCATTATGGGGGTTAGGTAATGCATTGGTTTTACAGAGGATAGGCATAATGTTACTACCAAAGCGTATGTAAATTCAATCATATTCAGGGATCCATAGAGGCTACTGTAGATGGACATATTGCTGCGGGTCATTGTAGTATAGAATAACGGCATATTGAACTCGTGGTGAACGGGTGATATAGACAATAGTTTTACACAGAAAACATTCTTTAAACAAGATAGTAAGGACAATAAGTGTACACAAAAACCCTTATTGAGAACTTATAAGATTCAGGGCATTAATTTGGTTCCTATGTTAGTAAGTTCACTTAAAATTCCAAGACCATCCCCTAGTAATTAATTCAGATATAAGTGCAATATATAGTTACTGTGCTGTGTCAAATGGTCTAGTTTTTAATCAGCTATTGCACTTTAATATTCAAGGTGCAATTCTAATAATCCCTTCTCAGTAAGATAGTATATCCCCCCCAGCCTCGGCCGCTGACTAGGGGGCAATCTCCATGATGCCTTAGGGAAATGTAAAAACACAGTAAATCAGATATATTTTTGCATATAAAAACATAGTTACAGGGGACGCCTCTATCAGGTTAGCTTGACTTGGGTTCGGGGTATCTAAGTTTTAGTTAAAATGTCTCCCAGTAAAGTTTTAGTTTGTCTGGAAGCCTATCTGGAGAGCAGTGAAGGGTTAATCACAAATATAACTTTAAAACCTGAAGATAACATGTAATCCTATTAATTTATAATCCACAGAAAGGTTCCCCAACATAATACCCTTTAACTTGTAGGAGATTAGGGGTAGATAACAGATCCACTCCATATATGCATTTGTAATACTCAGAAGGAATTAATCGTTGCAGAGATAAACCACTACTGCCTGTTGCCAATATATCTCATAAGATTGATTTAACTCAAAGTCTGTAAATGAAAAGGTTTCGACATACATCATTATAAACTTTAACTTCAACTTTTGTAACACAAATGTACCCAAAAATAACTTTATATGTCGTGACGATATCCAACAAGTCAATCATTTATCCCGGCTGCAGTAAAAAGAGAAAGCCTATGTGCGTTAAAGGACCGCAAACCACAAACTTTGAACCGGAATGAAAGGAGCAGTCCTAGCCCACACCAAATCTTGAATTTAGTAAAATGTTCTCCTGAGGTACCTTTGATTCTTGTGATGTGAGGCCATATTGAGTTGGCGGGTTCATTGTGGGCCGTGTATGAGAGCCCTCAGCAGCAAAAGGCCATTCAGAGCCAAGTTCATTTGCCCAAATGTTTCCCCGTTTACTGCCTTTCACTCTTCAGCCTGCTAGTAAGTTGCGGCAGTTGCTCATCTGTGTCGGGACAGTCCGCGGCTCTTCCATACTCTGGGTGGCAGTGCGGGTTGTGTAACCAACATTTCCCCTGATCTCGGCTCCGAGATTGTCTCTCATAAAACTATGTCGGGCTGACTCGGTAGTCATTCTGGTTCTGGGAGCACTATCAGGTGGCCCAGGGAACGCCAAGTTCTCTGCAATGTAGCACCTCGATCTTATAGGTAGCAGAACTGTGGGTCTCAGAGGCACATCGCAGCTAACATGGCTGTCATTAGAAGCCCCGTCTCTTCCGGCAGCCATTGTCTCTCTCTGTTTTAACGGAGCCAGCGTGGCAGTTTCTGTACATGGCTGTGACGGTCCCACTTTTACTGCCTCGTTACCTCCTGACTGGCTGCTGGGGCCTGCGGTCCTCCCTAGAATCTGAGACCGGGCGTCCTTTTCCCTCTCAAGGGGCTCCATATTAAGTGTGGATCTGTTACTCGCCCGTCGTGCAGTCATGCAGAGCGAGTCAAAGGTGTCTGTTACAGTTGCCATGAGGGCCGCTTTATGTAGGTCCAAGAGCTTAGTGAGTTCCACCATGAGTGCTATGTTCTGCTCCATGTCGCTCAGTAGTGTGGTCTTTCAGCTGATGGTTGCAAATAGTAGAGAGTTATTATCCTATAATAAAGGATATCGTAACCCCGGGGTACGGGGGGGGGGGTAATAATATGGCAGCCCCAGACCCACGTTTCAAGACCTATACAGGATCCTCTTTTCATAAGTTACTGCGTAGCTGCAAAAATGGCTTGAATCCTGTTAACAGGCCTGTCCCGTAGCTGCCTCAGAGAGCATAGGCAGGAGCTCCATCAAAACATCAACTCCTAGGATCTCTATTCACCTTGATAAATAGCCAATGAATATCCGTTTCAGAGCTATAGATATTGAAGTTTTGCTATATTAAACTTGTTAAAATAACTTCAGATACAGGGAGCTTCACTGAGATGCGTCCTGCCGCAGTGAGTGTAGGCTCCGCCCCCCACGGGTGCACTTTTATTGAGTGCAGGTCCGTGTTCACACTTGCGGTGACGTCACCATGAGGACTGGCGTGTGCGCAATGCTATGAATAGAGGGAGCTGACTAAACGTCCGTATAGAAAATATTCTCGTGGGTATAGATATGTCACTCTGCAAACTGACATTTTAAAAAAATATATATAACTTACTAAAGCAAACTTTAGCAATCACTCAGCACTGCTGTATTTAAGAAAGTGAAGTACTTTGATTTAAAATTTGCATTTTAAGTAAACTGTCCATTCTATTGTCCTTATCGTTCTGTTTAGTATGAATGCTTACCATCGTGAGAAGCAGAAAGAGGAGAAAAAAAACAACCTAGATCGACGGAAGGAACAGCTGCGTAAACTTTTACAAGAGGAGCGAGATATGCTTGAGGCAGAATTGAAAGAACTTCGTCTAAACAAGGAACCAGCCATTACACAGATGAGGGAAAGGACAGAGGAGTTGAAGTCTGCCCGGGAAGAGCGTCGGAAACAGGTTATTTCCAGTTAGTGTTGTATTCACAACAGGTTAGTAGTGATTTAATAAAGGCCTGTATAGTAACTATTGTGTTTGTTTGTTTTTTTATTTCAAGCTTGCAGAAGAGTTATTGTATGAAAACTGGAAGAAGAACAATGACAAACTGCGTGAGGTAAGAACAACGCTTGAAATCAATGTAATACAGCCTACCAATATCCGGGACTTAACAAATTATATTTAGTTGCAGGGTAAGATTTGAAACCGTAGAAACAGACACAGATAGAGATGTATCCATACACACTGATTTTTTTACCCTTCCTCGCCCCTCACACTATTCAGAAAAACCACAAGGACTGTTTAGGAGCCCCAATTTTTTAGGGGTGACCACAAGGTCTAGAGGGGGAAACCCCACAGGCCCCACATCAGGAGGGCGAAACATAAAACACAGACGACCCCGCAGGGGGTGGTAGAAAACATTGTTATCAATTTGAGCTCACATAATCTCACGCCTATAGAGAGTAAATTGCTAAACCAAAGGATTATCATGTATTCCAAGTCAGGGAATCTCTGAAATAGATCTTAAAGTGTACATCTTTAAATACCAAAGATCACTTAAAATTAAGGAGCATTTCCAATATAATTTTATAGTCCAGAGTAGTGGGGAAAACTTGTGTTGCCATTATGATTTCAACAATATGTATCCATTACGAAGTTACACTTGTGTAACGTAACAGGGTTAGTACCCTTTTGTATCCCAGTAGATGTAAGTAAGGTGTACTGTAAAAGTCACATAGACACCAACCTTAATGTTATTCAGTCCGTAGTCTCTGACGGTATCGTAAACTCCTTATTCCTCAAATTTCCAAACAGTAAATGGCAAATAGCCACAATGTAATAGGAAGGAAAAAGAGTTAAATATTATGGTGTTAGTAGCTTTGCATGTGCACCTGTCTTCCATTAATATTCTCAGCAGACTTGCAGATCCGTCTCCTGGCAGGTAAGGCCTCTCCAAATGGCTCTTATGAAAAACAAGTAAGCAATGAAAAAATTCCCAACCAGAATACGACAAATTTTTAGGAGAGCTAAGGTATAAAGTATAAAAATCCATTTATTATTCAAGTAGTAAAAACATAAGGCTTACAGCATACAGGACTCAAAACAGCTGACGCGTTTCCTGCCTCAACGGCACTTCATCAGAGCTGTTGTACAGGTGTGTAGCATAAGTATTTAACGTGTCAGGGCCTGATATCCAACCAATCAGATCCCTTTCTAATACAATTCCTTCACAATTCAAAGAATCAATACATAGCAAATTAGTACAAAATATACACACAACATACAATTAATAACATCATATTATCAAAGAAGAACAAAGTATCAGTTACATTATAGAACAATGAAATATTATGGTGAGTATAAGAAGAATCCGTTGTTACAATGTAAAATAGAAAAACAGAAAAAACAATTGGACATAAGTAAACATATAAAGCCTAGTGTCATGAAACATATATACGGTAAGATGTAATTTAACCCATTAAGATATATGTAAGACAAAAATAGTACTTGAAACAGACATCTTGATATATGCATGCATCAAAACCTATACCAATGATGCTTGTGCGTAGATCCAAAGATATGCCGCTGTCAGATGCAAAATATACATTCCTATTTAAAAGATCAATACTTTCAATTGTAGATATATATGCATTAGTAAGCAGGCAAAAATATATATACATACATAAGGATCATTGCCTATGCACCAAATGCCAAAGTAAGGAAATACATACATAAAATATGCATAACATAATGTGAACTGATTTATACACAAATGGCAATTCTCTAGATATAAGATAAATAGAATATTATGAATATATTTCTATTAAGCATCTATGTAGAGTTTTATATCACTGATTTTGTTGATGCCAAGAGGCGAAACTGTACATAGAGTGAAGATCCAATATACCTCTCTTTTACTTAAGGATTGAATCTATCACCTCCTCTGGGTCCCAACTCCCTGAAAGCAAAATGCCTCACAACTGACATTATGTTGTGCAAAGTGTTTAGCCACCTGTGTTTTCAGCACTTCAGCTTCAAGAGATAACAAATGTTCTCTTATCCTATCTTTCAACATTCGTGTAGTAAGACCTGTATATTGAAAATTGCAAATTTTACATGTAACAAGATATATAACATACGTTGAGTTGCAATTAATTCAACTTTTTATTTTATATGTTTTATGTGTTTGTGTAGATTTAAATTCATTCCCCATTTTGGCATATTTACAGCTCTTACATGGTCTGTTACCACACTTATAGAAACCTGATTCCATTGTTAACCAATTTTTGTTTTTAACACTACTTTTGTTAGTCATTGAAAATTTATTAGAGCTGAAATCTTTCCTCACTATATCCCCAATAGTCTGTGATCTACGTGAAATAAATTTACAATTCTTCTGCAATATGGACAGATCTTTATCCCTTTCCAGTATTGGTAATCTCTTCCTAATGATGTTACAAACATCATTATATTGATTACTGTATGTTGTTATAAAATTAACATTTTCTGTCATATTTATTTGTTTATATTTATCAACTAGCAAAACTTTCTATCCATGACAGAAACTTCTTTAGATATATTATTCAACACATTAGGAGTGTATCCTCTCTCAATAAGTCGTGATGTTAAATTATTTGCATGATGCCAATAACTTTGCAGATTCGTGCAATTGCGCCTCAATCACATATATTGACCCTTCGTTATACATCTCTTTAGATTTTTGAGGAATCTGCCCTAAGTATGGTGTTTCCTGAGATTTCTTTTCTATTGACCTCTGTCAATATTTTAGTCTCATCATGGCTTAATAAGTGTCAGGGTGCCAGGAATCAGACTGACACGAGAAGTGCAAAAATAATCACACCTTTATTAATAACAAAAAAATAATAAAAAGTCCACAAGTCAAATAACAAGCCAGGAGTCAAAACCAGAGCTGGTAGTCAGACAAGCCGAGTCAGGAGTCAAAGCGAATAGTCAGATGAGCCGGAATCAGGAACAAGGAAAACAGCAGAGTCAGGAACAAGCCAGGGATCAGGAACCAGGAAGGACGTCAGACAGCCAGGCAATACTCTCACAAACAGGTCTGAGACAACGCAAAGGCAAAGCATACTGAACAGAGGCCCTTTAAATAATAAGTGATGACATCACAATTCTGAGACTGCATCCTGTCTCACACAGATGATGCACACCAGTCTGGTCATAAAAGGAAGTGCAGGTTCGATGCTGCCATCCCACACCATTAACATGTCATCAATATAGCAGGTAAAAAACGTAATATTGTTCCTATATCGATTATTGACTCCAAAGATTGCCCAAGCTTCAAAATCTGCCAAAAACAAATTGGCATACGAGGGGGCAAATTTTGCCACCATCGTAGTGCCCCTTTTTTGTACAAAGAATTCACCATTGAACACAAAATAGTTGTGACTTAAAAGAAATTAAACTGCTTCAAGTATATATTCAATAAGGTCAGGCTCATAGTCAGAGTATCTCTCTAGCTTTTTCTTCAGTGATCTAATACCCAAATTGTGTGGTATACAAGAATATAAAGAAACAACATCAATGGTAACGAACACAAAATTATCACTCCATACAAAATTGTCTAGGACCCTAATTAGATGTTTAGTATCCCTTAAAAAAACCTGGTAATGATTGTACTACAGGCTGTAATTGGGAATCGACCCATTGTCCCAGTCACCCAAGGACCCTATAGCTGAAATTATTGAACGTCCCGGAGGATTAATAAGTGATTTATGCACCTTTGGTAAAACTTAAAGAGTGGTACCCTAGGGAAATCAACATTAATGTATTCACTTAGTTTGCTAGTGAGAATTTTGCCTTCAACCCCTATATCCAATAAACAATGTAGTTCCCTTTGGAATTTAATAGTGGGATTGAATGTAAGCTTCTCATAAGTATCCTCATCACATAGCTGGCTATATGCTTCATCCATATACTGTTGTTTGTTCAATGCCACAATCGAACCTCCTTTATCTGATTCAACAATGACTATGTCTTGATTATTTTTTAACTTATCTTATCAAGAGCTTTTTTTTCTTCCTTACTAATATTGTTCCTAATCTTATTTATAGCATTGCCATTGTTTAATAAACCAATTAAATCTTGTTCAATCACAGAATGAAAAATTTCTATAATATCATTTCTTGCATGCACAGGATAAAAAGTACTCGGTTTAGATTTTGCAATCTGTTGCTGCTTACCTATAGGTTCCAGATCACACATCTCATCCTGTAGATCACAAAGGGTTGCTATATCACACAATTAGTCAAACCTACAACTATCGTATAACATCACCTTTTTATTTTTATTCTGACATGAGAGTCCTTCATCGGTGCTTTGTATGTCACCAACCCCAAAATGTTTCTTCAATGTTATTTTCCTCACAAATTTGTTCAGGTCGAGAATAGTTTCAAAAAGGTTAAAGTCCTGCGCAGGTGAAAACCCCAGTCCTTTGGACAGAATCGATGTTTCATATTCTGTAAGGTCTACAGTTGATAGATTAATAATCACCATTTTTTTGGATTTCTTCTCCTCTGGTTCTGTCGACTTGGATATCTGGGCACTTGTGGAGTCTCCATTATCTTCGATTCCTTTGTTTCTGCCTCTACGGGCATTGCTCCCCCGTTTTTTGTCCTTGCTCCCAAAATTTCTGTTGGGCGCTCTTGTGGTTTAACGGGTGTAGAAATGGATGCAACCTCACTGGGATCCATATTTTTTTAATCATTTTCTAAAGATGTAATAGAACTCCCGAAACTTGAGAAAGTTACTTTTTTTTAGGACTCTTTATCTTATCTTTTTTGTTGTTTTTGGCATATTTATCTTTTCATGATCTATTAGTCATATTCCAACTATAGACAATTCCTAGATCATAGTCCTCTTTGTCTCTTTCATACTTTTTGTATTTATTATCAGAGTGTTCATTACCCAGCTGTTCCAATGTATCCTCCAGTTGATTTTGAAATATTGCAACATTGGTATTTTTCAGATCCTCCATCAACATGTCCAATTCCTTTATTTCCAACAGGACAGTGCTTTATTGTTCCTTTTTAAATTTAATAAGTTTTTCCATTAAAATAATGGAACAATCAGATGAGGCTTGATTCCACTCTGTCATAAACTCAGGATACTCTTTATGAAAAGCTGGATATTTTCTCATTCTCAGATTCCTCTGTATTTTTTGTTCTTTTACATATAGCTCTAAAAACTCTATGTCCCACCATAATTTCAATTCTTTAATATGTAATTTTTCTTTTTTTTGAAAACCAAATACTGAGATCCTCTTTAAAAACAGTGTCCACTGCTGTGCCTTTAAGTAAATTGAAAAACCTAGCTCTCCTGTCTGATTCCTTAGACTGCGCCATGTGTATTTAGTCTGGGATACTCGAAAAAGCTAAACAAACACACCCCTTTTGGAGATAAAACAAACAAATTTTATAGTCCAGAGTAGCTGGGAAAACATGTGTTGCCGATATGATTTCAACAATATGTATCCATTACGAAGTTACACTTGTGTAAAGTAACAGGGTTAGTACCCTTTTGTATCCCAGTAGATGTAAGTAAGGTGTACTGTAAAAGTCACATAGACACCAACCTTAAAGGGCCACTAAACCCAAAATCTTTCTTTCATGATTCAGATAGAACATACAAATTTAAACAACATTACAATTTACTTCTATTATTTATTTTGCTTCATTTTTTAGATATCCTTATTTGAAGAAAAAGCAATGCACATGGGTCAGCCAATCACATGAGGCTTCTATGTGCAGCAACCAATCAGCAGCTACTGAGCATATCTAGATATGCTTTTCAACAAATTAGATAATAGAAGTAAATTAGAAAGATGTTTAAAAATGCATTCTCTTTCTAAATCATGAAATAAAAAATGTGGGTATCATGGCCCTTTAATGTTAATCAGTCCGTAGCTTCTGACTCCACCAGACTTGTCAACAAAAGGTATTGTAAATTCCTTATTCCTCAAATTTTCAAACAGTAAATGGCAAATAGCCACAATATAATAGGAAGGAAAATTTCCAATATACCCCAAGGGATCCTACTATTGCTTCAACTAAATGCAAAAAACCTAGCACATTTGGACCCAGTAATTGTAGTCCCACTATTAAAACTTTCATTAGACTCATCACACAAGAAATGGATATGGAGAGGGTGAACACAAAATAGAAAAATAACCTATCAAGAGAAGAACAGTTTGCTATTAAATCACTACAAGCAGACCCCACATTGGTCATCCGTTCAGCAGATAAAGGAGGGACCATAGTACTCATGAATTATACCGATTACCTTGAGGACATCATCCAACAATTAGCAGATACATTGACATATAAAAGATTAACATTTGACCCAACATTT
Organism: Bombina bombina; assembly: GCF_027579735.1. Taxonomy (NCBI): domain Eukaryota; kingdom Metazoa; phylum Chordata; class Amphibia; order Anura; family Bombinatoridae; genus Bombina; species Bombina bombina. Next base: position 470,316,060 of record NC_069500.1, on the reverse strand, counting down.
CCATACAAAAATGAGCTGGATGATTTGATTTGGATGGGATTTACACAAGGGTACATCACAGAACAAATTAGAGAATTTTGCATTACAGATTGACCAATCACCCCAATTTTATATACAATACAGAAGATTCACAAAACATTACATAAACCCCCTGGCAGGCCCATTGTCTGCCAGAGGTTCCATTTTCCAACCTGTGGCTCAATATATTGACACCTTACTGCAACCTATGGTTAAAACCACAAGGTCTTTCCTTTTAGACACTGGTGATCTCATTAAACAACTAGCCACTGTACAAATTCAAGAGGGTGATTTATTAGCGAGTTTAGATGTCAACAGTTTATACACAATTATCCCCCATGAGAAAGGATTAGAAGCAATTAAAGAACATCTTTTAAAATTTGAGGGATATAATGGTCCACCAATTGAATTTGTCTTATCCCTTATTGAGCTATGTCTTAAAAAAAACTATTTCCGTTTTGAAGACACTTATTATGTCCAACTAACAGGAACGACCATGGGCTCGAATCTGGCCCCGGCCTACGCTAACACCTTTATGTCTGCATTTGAGAACCATAACTTATGGTTACACCCTGAACACTCCATCATCTTTTACAAACGTTTTATTGATGATATTATTTTGATCTGGAGAGGGGGTAGGACCACATTGAATACATGGTTCAATAAAATTAACACCACAGAATCCACAGTCCGATTCAAAATTAATGTTGAAGAACATAGTATACACTTCCTAGATGTTTCTATTTTCATCACAGGGAACAAACTAGGAACAACACTATACACTAAGCCTACCGACCGTAACTCTCTACCTAGGGCAGAAAGTCGTCATCCTCCGTCATTGTTTAAGGGCATTGTGAAGTCCCAACTCATTAGGACATTTAGGAACAACACAAATAGGGAAACGGGTCTCCCAGATGAATGTGATAAAACATAAATTTGTTGAGAAGGGCTACAAGAAAGAACTTGTGGACAAGATCCTGGATAGAGTTAAGGACGATGAAACCTCAACTGATGCTGTAGTACAAGAAAATTAATCTACACCTATAATCATGAGCACCACTTTTGCACCAAATAACAGACAGACAGGGTACATCCTGAATAAACACTGGCCTCTAATGTCATCAGATACGAAACTTCCTTGTTTTAATAACACTAAACCAATGGTTGGATACAAGAGGGGTACCAATCTCAGAGATCTTCTGGTCAAAACTGACCCCAAACATTGTTACCTACCACCACGGAAGGTTAACATAAAGGGATGTTATAAATACCTGGGGTGCATTACGTGTAACTCAATAATAGCAACAAAATCATTTCACCATCCACATAAAAATAAAGTTTACAACATACGGCATTCTATCTCCTGCAACACAACATATGTTGTTAACTTATTAATATGTCCGTGTGCGTCCTACGTGGGAAAAACACGAGGAACTATCAAGGAGAGAATGGCTAATCATCGCTTGGCGATTAGACAAGCCCTTGAAACAGGACATTCTGATCAACCGGTGGCACGGCATTGCATGATGAAATCACATTCGGTTGCATCTGGGTCTCCGATAGGGGTGGTCACAGTGGGTTGATGGGGTGACAGCACACTGTTTGGTGGGCGGTCCCTCATCTTCCGGGACTGTTGGGATAGGTGCTGTCGGGGTTCCATGGTGGTGGATCCTGTTTCCTCACCCGTCCCCTACCCCAGTTGGAGTGGTAGTCACTCAATCAGTCTATGCCCCCTAATAGCCTGTTCCAAACTTTCATAAGTTGGCACGATTGTGGTACACATATATCTGGCTCAAGCATTGTCTGAGGACACTAACTATAGAGGGACAGTTCAAGTTCCCCAAGGATTTACAGAACATTACACTCAGATTGTTTTTAACATGACATTTTTCATTTTTAATTTTTTTCTGTAATTTTAGGTTCCTAATTATTTTCTTTATTGTTTGGTTATATTGGAAAAGAGAGTATAGATTTAATATGCCAGGAGTATAGGCAATCCAGCTGATACTAAACCGGGTGGTCCGCAAGGGCTCTTGCTCTCATATGTGTTATACAATAGGGTTATTAGCTTTAATATCTCTCTCTCTTGCAGGCTGATATAATGACAAAGGGAGTGAATTAGATCATGATATGTTTAACTTTATTGGGCAAATAGGGCCCATCTGATATAGTTTGATTTTATTGTAAATAGAACATTAGTGAGTCACAGAACTTCCTATAGGGATTTTGAAATGTCTTAATAGTTAGTTTTTGGTTTTCCCTAGCAGGGTACCAGTTTTCCGTTTTTTTAACACATGATTTAGTCTATAATATTTCTTTTTTTATCACAATTTAGAAAAATTCAGAAAGCTATTAGCAGCACATCACTTTTTATAATAGAAATTTTGTGTATAATTTTTTTTGTAGAAATAGTGCACACTTTAGTAATAACAATCTAGGATGATTAAATAGATGACTATTATTACTAAGGCGTCTATGGTAACACTATTGTTTAAACATTAAGATTTTTTCACTATTAAGGCATTATTGAAGAAGGTTATAGTTTGCATGCTCCTGATGTCATCTTATCATAGTTATTTTTGCTTTGTTTTTTATTTTGATATTTTGCTTTGTTATTTTTCCTTGTTATTTCTGGGTATCAGTACAGAATATTCTCTTATTGGATTTTATCATCTCCTGTTGCTATACTCTATCTTTTGTTCTCTAGTTTAAATTACATTTAAATTACATTTAAATCACATCAATGGGTCTAATTTTAGTCCTTCTAAAAAAATCATATGGTTTTTGTCTATATAAATTAATAAATTAAAAAATATTTTTTAGACTTAAAATGTTAAAATTGACTTTAATATTGTTCTTTAAATAGTAATCTTGATTTGAAAATACACATATATGCTGCTGTCTCTAGTTAGGTTTTTGCAGTACTGTTCAGGGATAGGCAAGGTGTCCGTACACGGACACTGGTGTCTGTGACTGGCCCTTGCAGCGTCCACTGCCCATTTGACTTTGGGGAGCGAGGAGTAGGACAGATGAATGCTGGTCCTGACTCCTCCTTGACAAACGCGATGCCATGTTTCGCATGGGTTGTGGCCACTCCCACGTGATGCCGCTTAGTAGCGGGAAAATTACTGATTGAGAGTGAGAGAGAGCGAAGATTCAAGAATCAAGCTGCCACTGTGTCCCGGGAGCTTTATATGCAAAGGTAAAGCACTTTAACCAGCACATGAGGTTTATTATAAGTAGTATTTAATTAGAAAGAAAAGATATACTAAGGTTGTGATTCAAAACCTTAGTATATATTTTCTTTCTGATTAAATAATAGGAAAGGGAGAATATGTAGTGTGAATAAAGTTAGTGGCTTGTCAAAAGACTGCTAGCGATATTGAGTTATGGAATAAATAAAGCCTGAGTGAAATACTGGATGTGTATCTGCATCTGTATAATAACACTCAGCACTATACAACGACACAGTAGTGACACTGGCACATGCGTATAGCCTGACAAATGCTGGTTATAGGATCAGTGGTATCTGCATCAGTATAATAACTTTCAGCACAATATAATGTCACAGTAGTGACACTGGCATATGGGTATAGCCAGAGAAGGGCTGGTTATAGCATCAGAGGTATCTGCATCTGTATAATAACACCCAGCACTCTATAATGACACAGAAGTGACACTGACTTATGTGAATAGCCAGAGAAGGGCTGGTTATAGCATCAGAGGTATCTGCATCAGTATAATAACACCCAGCACTCTATAATGACACAGTAGTGATACTGGCACATGGGTTTAGCCAGAGGAGGGCTGGTTATAGGATCATTGGTATCTGCATCAGTATAATAACACCCAGCACTCTATAATGACACAGTAGTGATACTGGCACATGGGTTTAGCCAGAGGAGGGCTGGTTATAGGATCAGTGGTATCTGCATCAGTATAATAACACTCAGCACTATACAACGACACAGTAGTGACACTGGCACATGCGTATAGCCTGACAAATGCTGGTTATAGGGTCAGTGGTATCTGCATCAGTATAATAACTTTCAGCACAATATAATGTCACAGTAGTGACACTGGCATATGGGTATAGCCAGAGAAGGGCTGGTTATAGCATCAGAGGTATCTGCATCTGTATAATAACACCCAGCACTCTATAATGACACAGAAGTGACACTGACTTATGTGAATAGCCAGAGAAGGGCTGGTTATAGCATCAGAGGTAACTGCATCAGTATAATAACACCCAGCACTCTATAATGACACAGTAGTGATACTGGCACATGGGTTTAGCCAGAGGAGGGCTGGTTATAGGATCAGTGGTATCTGCATCAGTATAATAACACCCAGCACTATATAATGACACAGTAGTGATGCTGGCACATGGGTTTAGCCAGAGGAGGGCTGGTTATAGGATCAGTGGTATCTGCATCAGTATAATAACACCCAGCACTATACAAAGACACAGTAGTGACACTGGCACATGGGTTTAGCCAGAGGAGGGCTGGTTATAGGATTAGTGGTATCTGCATCAGTATAATAACACCCAGCGCTATATAATGACACAGTAATGACACTGGCACATGGGTATAGCCAGAGAAGGGCTGGTTATAGCATCAGAGGTATCTGCATCAGTATAATAACACCCAGCACTCTATAATGACACAGTAGTGATACTGGCACATGGGTTTAGCCAGAGGAGGGCTGGTTATAGGATCAGTGGTATCTGCATCAGTATAATAACAACTAGCACTATATAATGACACAGTAGTGACACTGGCACATGGGTATAGCCAGAGGAGGGCTGGTTATAGGATTAGTGGTATCTGCATCAGTATAATAAAACCTAACACTATATAATGACACAGTAGTGACACTGGCACATGGGTATAGCCAGAGGAGGGCTGGTTATAGGGTCAGTGGTATCTGCATCAGTATAATAACATTCAGCACTATATAATGACACAGTAGTGACACTGGCACATGGGTATAGCCAGAGGAGGGCTGGTTATAGGATCAGTGGTATCTGCATCAGTATAATAACACTCAGCACTATACAAAGACACAGTAGTGACACTGGCACATGGGTATAGCTAGAGGATGGCTAATTATAGGATTGGTGGTATCTGCATCAGTATAATAACATTCAGCACTATATAATGATACAGTAGTGATACTGGCACATGGGTTTAGCCAGAGGAGGGCTGGTTATAGGATTAGTGGTATCTGCATCAGTATAATAACAACTAGAACTATATAATGATCCAGTAGTGACACTGGCATATGGGTATAGCCAGAGGAGGGTTGGTAATAGGATCAGTGGTATCTGCATCAGTATAATAACAACTAGCACTATATAATGACACAGTAGTGACACTGGCACATGGGTATAGCTAGAGGATGGCTAATTATAGGATTGGTGGTATCTGCATCAGTATAATAACATTCAGCACTATATAATGATACAGTAGTGATACTGGCACATGGGTTTAGCCAGAGGAGGGCTGGTTATAGGATCAGTGGTATCTGCATCAGTATAATAACTTTCAGCACTATATAATGATCCAGTAGTGACACTGGCATATGGGTATAGCCAGAGGAGGGTTGGTAATAGGATCAGTGGTATCTGCATCAGTATAATAACAACTAGCACTATATAATGACACAGTAGTGACACTGGCACATGGGTATAGCCAGAGAAGGGCTGGTTATAGCATCAGAGGTATCTGCATCAGTATAATAACACTGAGCACTCTATAATGACACAGTAGTTATACTGGCACATGGGTTTAGCCAGAGGAGGGCTGATTATAGGATCAGTGGTATCTGCATCAGTATAATAACACCTAGCACTATATAATGACACAGCAGCGACACTGGCACATGGGTATAGCCAGAGGAGGGCTGGTTATAGGATTAGTGGTATCTGCATCAGTATAATAAAACCTAACACTATATAATGACACAGTAGTGACACTGGCACATGGGTATAGCCAGAGGAGGGCTGGTTATAGGGTAAGTGGTATCTGCATCAGTATAATAACATTCAGCACTATATAATGACACAGTAGTGACACTGGCACATGGGTATAGCCAAAGGAGGGCTGGTTATAGGATCAGTGGTATCTGCATCAGTATAATAACACTCAGCACTATACAAAGACACAGTAGTGACACTGGCACATGGGTATAGCTAGAGGATGGCTAATTATAGGATTGGTAGTATCTGCATCAGTATAATAACACCCAGCACTATATAATGACACAGTAGTGACACTGGCACATGGGTATAGCCAGAGGAGGGCTGGTTAAAGGATCGGTTGTATCTGCATCAGTATATTAACATTCAGCACTATATAATGATGTTTTTAATGGGACAGTCTACACCAGAATTTTTATTGTTTTAAAAGATAGATAATCCATTTATTACCCATTCTCCAGTTTTGCATAACCAACACTGTTATATTTATATACTTTTTACCTCTGTGATTATCTTGTATCTAAGCCTCTGCAAACTGCCCCTTTATTTCAGTTCTTTTGACAGACTTGCAGTTTAGCCAATCAGTGCTGGCTCCCAGGTAACTTCATGTGCATGAGCACAGTGTTATCTATATGAAACACATGAACTAACACCCTCTAGTGGTGAAAAACTGTTAAAATGCATTCTGAAAAGAGGTGGCCTTCAAGGTCTAAGAAATTAGCATATGAACCTCCTAGGTTAAGCTGTCAACTAAGAATACCAAGAGAACAAAGCAAAATTGGTGATAAAAGTAAATTGGAAAATTGTTTAAAATTCCATGCCCTATCTGAATCATGAAAGTTTATTTTGGACTAGACTGTCCCTTTAATTTGAAATGTACCTTGGTGTCCTTCACTAAGGTCTTTACTTTAGAAAATGTCCACCACAGCCTTGGTTCGTGCCTATCCCTGGTACTGTTTTGTATCCTACTGAATTGTTATTGTTTAAATTAAATATATGAAATGGTTAATTTTGTAAATACCCATTACTGCCCTCTTGTGGCGGCAGGGTATATAAGGATACTTTATATCAGTATTTTATATTGCATGATTAAGGGAGGTTGACTTCCGAAACGTTGCTTGTTTGGTGTGCTCAATAAATAATTGAACTCCACTTTTTTGCTGCCTTCCTTCTCTGTCAAGATTTGGATATTTGTGGGTCTTTGTGGTGACCTAGGTTGGCGTGCAGTGGCCTGCTGTGCTGGACTGTTATTCCTTTTGTGTCATCTTATCATAGTCAATTTATCCCACAGTAGAAGAGGTTAATATTCCCTGGTTTTTGCCAAACCGGAAGTGATGTCACTTCCGGTTTGGTGTAACATCCACTTGCGGTCCACGTATTTATCACTACAAGTATAGAAGGGAATGTAGTGAGATCACACATCATGTCATGACACAAGTATGTTGTAAGTCATACATTTTATTGTGGGACAATAAATTCTATTCGATATTGGAACATCTCGTAAAACCGGAAGTGACACAACTTCCGGTACGCACACATTTGTTCCAACTACGAATAGTAACCCCCTTATCATCCTTTACTACACCCTGGTGAGGGGAATAAATAGTTCCATCCAGTTAACCCATAGGCAATACCGGAGTAGGTATACATATTATTGAGTATGAATGTTTTTGTCTTTAAGCTTGATTAAACCTGAACGATAGAGATAAACCGGAAGTGAGTTAACTTCCAGTTTCAGTGAAACGCATGGCGTGCGTTCCACTGTGGAACTCAGGGACCTAATTGCAGTTCACAGGTGATTTGTGTTTGGATGTTATATGTGAAACACTATTTAAGTTTGTGATGAAGGGGTCTATTTGAACCCCGAAACGTCCATACATTTTTGCTATTGACCCACAGTGGACTGATAGACTTTACTTTGTTACATGCTTTTATTTTTATTGATTTTTTTTATAAAACAGACTAAACTAAGTGAAAAAATGACCTACTCTCTCCCATGTGGGGAAAACATTAATTATTTTTTTTACCTCAAAATTTGACAAAATTCCTAGCTCTACTGCTTACCATGCTATCATAAGTGTCAGAAAGCTGTCTATCCAAATTCCCTTTACATAATAATAATTATGAGGATAAGAGATGAGTCCTTCGTACCATCAAAACGTGAGTTATCTAGATCAATTGAAACTATGAGAAAAATTTATATTTATTACATTCCTTATTCAGTATAATTATTTATTACTTTGGTAGATTTTTTTTTTTGTCGTCACTGTTTTAAGAATAGAATCTATTTTTATTTATTATTCCTCTGCAGGTTGAACATAGCTTGCATAAGAAACACGTGGTTGATGCTTGGTGTGAGCAAGTCACAGAGAAAAATCAGGTAAATGATTAATCAAAAGTAAAAATCAATTAAAGAAACAAATAGGTCCATTCATCTTTGGGGTTTTTTTTTTCCATTTTTCTTTCCTTTTTTTTTTTTTTTTTGCACATATAATTTTGCTATAGGGCTAATAAAAATATATGTATCTCAGGTATGCGTAGAGGCCATATGGGGGGAACTAAGAAATGATGTACTTAAAGATGAGTGTGTCAACTGTCTAGTAAATCCAGTGCCTGAAATAATGAGCTCTTCGTAGCTCAATCACTGACAGTACTCTCAAATGCCTGCGAAGATAAGTGACAGGAAATAGCGTTGTTTTTTTTTTCTTTCTCACCATCAATGAAACAGAGGGACTTATTATAATTGTTCTTATAATACATAATATATGCAACATGCTGAATTGGGTTCTGTATTTTTCCCTTTGTAAACTGTGACTGCCTGTGAATTTTAATATATAATAATATGATGTATATCATTTAAGTAGATATGCATTTTTTTTAATACATTGAGTAGTTACTAGATCTTTAAATCATTGCAGAAATAATGGTGTTTAAACTAGTATAACTATTTTTTTTTTTTTTTTTTAAAGGAACGAGCAGCAGAGGATGAGGAAAAGAGGAGGTATGAAAATGAATATGAGCTTGCAAGGCGAGAAGCTATAGAAAGAATGAAGAGAGAGGAGGAGAGACGTAGAGAGGCAGAGGAGGAGCGCGCTCAGGTCCTGCGCCAACAGATAGATGAGCTCAAATTGCGGGAGTTAGAAGTGAGAGAATAAAACAAGAGTCTCTTGTATAATATTGGATCTGTTGTGTGATGTGTTTCCGAGCATAGTATCTGTAATATTGAGTAATAATATAATTATACAACTGTCTTTGTGAATGGATATTATGAGTTTTATATCTATATAGGTTTCTTTTAAATTACAAAATCAGAGAATACTTATATGTCCCAGAGATTTCTGCTGGTAATACATAACTAACACTTTTCTTTGTTCTCTTATAATGTTGCAAAACAAACCACAAGTGAGACTGTACTGAAGACACAAAACATTTCTTACAAATGTGTAGGATTTCACAGGAATACTCCCCGGTTGTGTTTTCCTTTACACCAAGATTCACATTTTAATTTTTTTTTTATTTTTTATGGAGGCAAAAAAATTAAAGAGAGAACAAGAAGATTTACTGAGGCATCAGTGGGAAGTAGAAGAGCTTGAAGAACAGAGGAAGTTTATGGAGGAACGCAGAAAAAAGACAGAACTTGGGTATGAACATACTTTTTTTTTTTTTTTTAATTATTATTTCATCTCATAGGTGAGCTACTGTTGTAGCAGTGTATTCCTGTAATCAGATGAAAAGCCCGGTCACTTGTCTTGTGACTTCACAGTAGTTCCCTTTAAGCAGGGCTGCCCAGAGAGCGCTAGAGGGCCATTAAGCAGGAGACAAACGCCAGAAATGTGTTCTAAAAAAACAAAACGGTTCCACTCTTCTTCTTAGCTAATTAAAGGTCATCACAATCTTTATTATTATTATCATCAGTTATTTGTAATGCTTTTTGTAGATAAATCATATGATAAGCTTTCCTAAAAGATTGTGATTGACCCCTACATTTTGTAAATTTGAGTAGTATACAGTCAAATGAAATGAAATAAAGAGACAGTAAAGTCAAAATGAATCATAATTCAACCAGAACATATAGATTTCAACAACTTTTCAATTTATTATAAAAGTTGCTTAGTTCTCTTGGTATCCTTTGTTGAAGAACATGTCTGTAGGCACAGGAGTAGCAATGCACTGCATAGAGCTAGCTGGTAGGTAATTGGTGGCTGCATATATATCTGTTTTGTCATTGGCTCACCTTATGTCTCCATCCAGTAGTTCATTGCTGCTCCAGATACTACCTAGATTCACTCGTCAACAAATGATACCAAGGGAACAAAACAAATTTGAAGTGAATTGGAATGTTGATTAAAAATGCATGTTTTATCTGAATCGGAAGTTTAATTTTGACTTTGCTGTCCCTTTTTAAAAGTAACCAATTTACTAATGTTGTGTTTTTTTTTTTGGTTTTTTTTTTCTAATGTTTTTTTTTATCTAACAAGTGATCTAATTCTTATTGGGTAATTTTTAGTGTAATGTTGGTCTATGATCCATAGAAAATGGTTTGACAGTTGCTGCTTAAAGTGATGGTAAATTTCAGACTTTAAGAATGTTGCAAGTGAAAACATATTAGTGTACAAGCAATACTGCATAATTATTTTATTTTTTTAAATGTCTGTATATTTTAAAATACTGTTTGGTATTTTCTGTTCCTCTGCCCCCCTTTATTTCCTCTTTTGGCTGAGCTGTGACAGAGAGCAGTCCCATCCACTCTCTACATAGGCTTCCTAATGGCTTTCAAAGGGCTGGACTTCAAGAGTGTCATGACATACACATTGATTGGATGTATAGGAATTGTCATAAAATGTTCTTCCCAGTGGACTGGCCTAACATTGTAATAAAAACATTACCATTACACGGATTTAGCCCTTTTCACTGAGGAGTTCAACTAATTAGCCATTAAAGGGACAGTCAAGTTAAAAAAAAAACTTTCATGATTCAAATAGAGCATGTCATTTTAAACAACTTTCCAATGTACTTGTATCACCAATTTTGCTTTGTTCTTTTGGTATTCTTAGTTGAAAGCTAAACCTAGGAGGTTCATATGCTAATTTCTTAGACCTTGAAGGCTGCCTCTAATCTAAATGCATTTTGACCATTTTTCACCACTAGAAGGTGTTAGTTAATGTGTTTCATATAGATAACATTGAGCTCATGCACGTGAATTTACCGTGGATTGAGCACTGATTGGCTAAAATGCAAGTCTGTCAAAAGAACTGAAATAAGGGGGCAGTTGGCAGAGGCTTAGATACAAGGTAATTACAGAGGTAAAATGTGTTTCTTTCATGTAATTAGCAAGAGTCCATGAGCTAGTGACGTATGGGATATACATTCCTACCAGGAGGGGCAAAGTTTCCCAAACCTTAAAATGCCTATAAATACACCCCTCACCACACCCACAATTCAGTTTTACAAACTTTGCCTCCGATGGAGGTGGTGAAGTAAGTTTGTGCTAGATTCTACGTTGATATGCGCTCCGCAGCAAGTTGGAGCCCGGTTTTCCTCTCAGCGTGCAGTGAATGTCAGAGGGATGTGAGGAGAGTATTGCCTATTTGAATGCAGTGATCTCCTTCTACGGGGTCTATTTCATAGGTTCTCTGTTATCGGTCGTAGAGATTCATCTCTTACCTCCCTTTTCAGATCGACGATATACTCTTATATATACCATTACCTCTGCTGATTCTCGTTTCAGTACTGGTTTGGCTATCTGCTATATGTAGATGAGTGTCCTGGGGTAAGTAAGTCTTATTTTCTGTGACACTCCTAGCTATGGTTGGGCACTTTGTTTATAAAGTTCTAAATATATGTATTCAAACATTTATTTGCCTTGACTCAGAATGTTCAACTTTCCTTATTTTTCAGACAGTCAGTTTCATATTTGGGATAATGCATTTTAATTTAACATATTTTACCTTAAAATTTGACTTTTTCCCTGTGGGCTGTTAGGCTCGCGGGGGCTGAAAATGCTTCATTTTATTGCGTCATTTTTGGCGCGGACTTTTTTGGCGCAAAAATTCTATTTCCGTTTCCGGCGTCATACGTGTCGCCGGAAGTTGCGTCATTCTTTGACGTTATTTTGCGCCAAAAATGTCGGCGTTCCGGATGTGGCGTCATTTTTGGCGCCAAAAGCATTTAGGCGCCAGATAATGTGGGCGTCTTTTTTGGCGCTAAAAAATTTGGGCGTCATTTTTGTCTCCACATTATTTAAGTCTCATTATTTATTGCTTCTGGTTGCTAGAAGCTTGTTCACTGGCATTTTTTTCCCATTCCTGAAACTGTCATTTAAGGAATTTGATCAATTTTGCTTTATATGTTGTTTTTTTTCTTTTACATATTGCAAGATGTTCCACGTTGCAACTGAGTCAGAAGTTACTACAGGAAAATCACTGCACAGTGCTGGAGCTACCAAGCTAAGTCTGCTATAAACTTTTGGTATCTGTTTCTCCAGCTGTTATTTGTATTGCATGTCATGTCAAACTTATTAATGCAGATAAAATTTCCTTTAGTACTGTTACATTACCTGTTGCTGTTCCGTCAACATCTAATTTTCAGAGTGTTCCTGATAACATAAGAGATTTTATTTATTTTAAATCCATTAAGAAGGCTATGTCTGTTATTTCTCCTTCTAGTATACATAAAAGTCTTTTAAAACTTCTCTTTTTTTCAGATGAATTTTTAAATGAACATCATCATTTTGATGCTGATAAATCTTTGTATTTGTCCAAGATGGAATTTATTCGTTCTTTACTTAAAGAAGTGTTATTTGCATTAGAAATAGAGGATTCTGGTCCTCTTGATACTAAATGTAAACGTTTAAATAAGGTAGTTATTCCAGAGGTGTTTTATCTCCCTGATGCTATTTCTGAAGTAATTTCCAGGGAATGGAATAATTTGGGTAATTTATTTACTCCTTCTAGACGTTTAAGCAAATTATATCCTGTGCCATCTGACAGATTAGAGTTTTTTGGGACAAAAATCCCTAAGGTTATGGGGCTGTCTCTACTCCTGCTAATGTACTACTATTCCTATGGCAGATAGTACTTCATTTAAGGATCCTTTAGATAGGAAAATTGAATCCTTTCTAAGAAAAGCTTACTTATGTTCAGGTAATCTTCTTAGACCTGCTATATTTTTAGCGGATGTTGCTGCAGCTTCAACTTTTTGGTTAGAAGCTTTAGCGCAACAAGTAACAGATCATAATTTTATAGCATTATTATTATTCTATAACATGCTAATAATTTTATTGGTGATACCATCTTTTGATATCATTAGAGTTGATGTCAGGTATATGTCTCTAGCTATTTTAGCTAGAAAAGCTTTATGGATTAAACTTGGAATACTGACATGTCTTCTAAGTCAACTTTGCTTTCCCTTTCTTTCAGGGTAAATAATCATTTCGTTCCTTTCCTCACAACAAGGAACAAAAGCCTGATCCTTCATCCTCAGGAGCGGTATCAGTTTGGAAACTATTTCCAGTTTGGAATATATCCGAGCTTTATAGAAACCTATAGCCAGCTCCTAAGTACCTATGAAGGTGCGGCCCTTATTCCAGCTCAGCTGGTATGGGGCAGATTACGTTTTCTTCAAAGAAATTTGGATCAATTCCGTTCTTAATCTCTGGTTTCAGAAACATTGTTTCAGAAAGGTACAGAATTGGCTTCGAGTTAAGGCCTCCTGCTAAGAGATTCTTTTCTTTCCCGTGTCCCAGTTAACACAGCAAGGCTCAGCATTTCTGAAATGTGTTTCAGATCTAGAGTTGGCTGGAGTATTTATGCCAGTTCCAGTTCTGGAACAGGGGCTGGGGTTTTATTTTATCTCTTCATTGTACCAAAGAAGGTCAATTCCTTCAGACCAGTTCTGGATCTATCATTATTGAATCGTTATGTTAGGATACCAACATTCAAGATGGTTACTGTAGGACTATCCTGCCTTTTGTTTAGCAAGGGCATTATATGTCTACAATAGATTTGCAGGATGTTTATCTGCATATTCCGATTCATCCAGATTACTTTTAGTGTCTGAGATTCTCTTTTTAGACAAGCATTACCAGTTTTGTGGCTCTACCGTTTGGCCTAGCCTCAGTTCCAAGAATTTTTTTCAAAGGTTCTCGGTGCCCTTCTTTCTGTATTCAGAGAATAGGGTTTTGGTATTTCCTTATTTGGACGATATCTTGGTACTTGCTCAGTCTTCTCATTTTCGTAGAATCTCATACGAATCGACTTGTGTTGTTTCTTCAAGTTCATGGTTGGAGGATCAATTTACCAATCAGTTCATTGATTCCTCAGACAAGGGTAACCTTTTTAGGTTTCTAGATAAATTCAGTGTCTATGACTCTGTCCTTGTCAGTCAAGAGAAGTTTAACATTGATATCAGCTTGTCAAAACCTTCAGTCACAATCATTCCCTTTGGTAGCCTTATGCATGGAAATGTTGGGTCTTAGGACTGCCGCATCAGATGCGATCTCCTTTGCTCGTTTTTACATGCGACCTCTTCAGCTCTGTATGCTGAACCAATGGTGCAGGGATTACTCAAAGATATCTCAATTAATATCTTTAAACCGATTTTATGACACTCTCTGACATGGTGGACAGATCACCATCGTTTAGTTCAGGGGGCTTCTTTGTTCTTCCGACCTGGACTATAATCTCAACAGATGCTAGTTTTACAGGTTGGGGAGCTGTATGGGGGTATCTGACGGCACAAGGGGTTTGGGAATCTCAGGAGGTGAGATTTCCGATCAATATTTTGGAACTCCGTGCAATTTTCAGAGCTCTTCAGTCTTGGCCTCTTCCGAAGAGAGAGTTGTTCATTTGTTTTCAGATAAGACAATGTCACATCTGTGGCATACATCAATCATCAAGGAGGGACTCACAGTCCTCTGGCTATGAAAGAAGTATCTCGAATTTTGGTTTGGGCGGAATCCAGCTCCTGTCTAATCTCTGCGGTTTATATCCCAGGTATGGACAATTGGAAAGCGGATTATCTCAGTCGCCAAACGTTGCATCCGGGCGAATGGTCTCTTCACCCAGAGGTATTTCTTCAGATTGTTCAAATGTGGGAACTTCCAGAAATAGATCTGATGGCTTCTCATCTAAACAAGAAACTTCCCAGGTATCTGTCCAGATCCCGGGATCCTCAGGCGGAGGCAGTGGATGCATTTTCACTTCCTTGGAAGTATCATCCTGCCTATATCTTTCCGCCTCTAGTTCTTCTTCCAAGAGTAATCTCCAAGATTCTGAAGGAATGCTCGTTTGTTCTGCTGGTAGCTCCGGCATGGCCTCACAGGTTTTGGTATGAGGATCTTGTCCGGATGGCCTCTTGCCAACCGTGTACTCTTCCGTTAAGACCAGACCTTTTGTCTCAAGGTCCTTTTTTCCATCAGGATCTGAAATCCTTAAATTTAAAGGTATGGAGATTGAACGCTTGATTCTTGGTCAAAGAGGTTTCTCTGACTCTGTGATTAATACTATGTTACAGGCTCGTAAATCTGTATCCAGAGAGATATATTATAGAGTCTGGAAGACTTATATTTCTTGGTGTCTTTCTCATCATTTTTCTTGGCATTCTTTTAGAATACCGAGAATATTACAATTTCTTCAGGATGGTTTAGATAAGGGTTTGTCCGCAAGTTCCTTGAAAGGTCAAATCTCTGCTCTTTCTGTTCTTTTTCAACAGAAAGATTGCTATTCTTCCTGATATTCATTGTTTTGTACAAGCTTTGGTTCGTATAAAGCCTGTCATTAAGTCAATTTCTCCTCCTTGGAGTTTGAATTTGGTTCTGGGGGCTCTTCAAGCTCCTCCATTTGAACCTATGCATTCATTGGATATTAAATTACTTTCTTGGAAAGTTTTGTTCCTTTTGGCCATCTCTTCTGCCAGAAGAGTTTCTGAATTATCTGCTCTTTCTTGTGAGTCTCCTTTTCTGATTTTTCATCAGGATAAGGCGGTGTTGCGAACTTCTTTTGAATTTTTACCTAAGTTGTGAATTCCAACAACATTAGTAGAGACATTGTGGTTCCTTCATTATGTCCTAATCCTAAGAATTCTAAGGAGAAATCGTTGCATTCTTTGGATGTTATTAGAGCTTTGAAATATTATGTTGAAGCTATTAAGTCTTTCCGAAAGACTTCTGGTTTATTTGTTATCTTTTCCGGTTTTAGAAAGGCCAGAAAACTTCTGCCATTTCTTTGGCATCTTGGTTGAAATCTTTATTTCATCTTGCCTATTTTGAGTCGGGTAAGACTCCGCCTCATAGGATTACAGCTCATTCTACTAGGTCAGTTTCTACTTCCTGGGCGTTTAGGAATGAAGCTTCGGTTGATCAGATTTGCAAAGTGGCAACTTGGTTCTCTTTGCATACCTTTACCAAATTCTACCATTTTGTTGTATTTTCTTCTTCTGAAGCAGTTTTTGGTAGAAAAGTACTTCAGGCAGCGGTTTCAGTTTGAATCTTCTGCTTATGTTTTTCATTAAACTTTATTTTGGGTGTGGATTATTTTCAGCAGGAATTGGCTGTCTTTATTTTATCCCTCCCTCTCTAGTGACTCTTGTGTGGAAAGATCCACATCTTGGGTAGTCATTATCCCATACGTCACTAGCTCATGGACTCTTGCTAATTACATGAAAGAAAACATAATTTATGTAAGAACTTACCTGATAAATTCATTTCTTTCATATTAGCAAGAGTCCATGAGGCCCGCCCTTTTTTGTGGTGGTTATGATTTTTTGTATAAAGCACAATTATTCCAATTCCTTATTTTATATGCTTTCGCACTTTTTTCTTATCACCCCACTTCTTGGCTATTCGTTAAACTGAATTGTGGGTGTGGTGAGGGGTGTATTTATAGGCATTTTAAGGTTTGGGAAACTTTGCCCCTCCTGGTAGGAATGTATATCCCATACGTCACTAGCTCATGGACTCTTGCTAATATGAAAGAAATGAATTTATCAGGTAAGTTCTTACATAAATTATGTTATTATTATAACTGTGTTGGTTATGGAAAACTGGGAAATGGAAACAACAAAAATTCTGGTGTTGACTGTCCCTTTAAGATTCTATCCCTTTGACCAGTATTGCAAAAACATATATATATATATATACACACTCAATATCCATTTAAGCAGCTTTAACACAAACTTTTTCATTACAAAAATATTTAACATGTTTAAATAAAGCATTTTCAGATACATGAGAGACCTTTTCGACTTTAAAGGGATAGAAATCTTAAAACTTATATGTGCATGAATACATTGTAATTTCAAATACAATACGTTTTGCAATAAACTTCCACTAGCAAAACTGCTTCTAGTAAAAGTTTTTTCAGTTTCAGTGACATATACATATCCTACGTGTTACTAGAGCAGCAGTATTCAAACACCACAACTTCTCAGAGTGCTGGCAGTGGTGTGTAGTGCGTCAGTGAAGTGTGTTAAACAAGCCGCTGCTGACTCTCTGAGAAGTGTTAGAATGCTGGTGCATGGGTCACTCACAGCATATGTGTGTATGCTGCTTAAAAACATTAATACATTTTACTAGAAGCATGTTTAAATCTGAAAGACACCCATATAAATTTAAATGTTTACCTTTTATATCCCTATAAAGGGACTGTAAACACTTTTGCCTAGATTACGAGTTTTTTCGGTAATGGTGTTCGGTGCTAATGAGCAGTTTATGCTCACCGCTCACCTACAGACAGCGCTGGTATTACGGGTTTTTACAAACCCGGCGTTAGCCGCAGAAAAGTGAGCGGAGAGCAAAATTTGGCTCCACATCTCACCTCAATACCAGCGCCGCTTACGGTAGCGGTGAGCTGGCTAAACGTGCTCGTGCACGATTTCCCCATAGGAATCAATGGGGGAGAGCCGGCTGGAAAAAAGACCTAACACCTGCAAAAAAGCAGCGTTCAGCTCTTAACGCAGCCCCATTGATTCCTATGGGGAAACACTTCTAATGTCTACACCTAACACCCTAACATGAACCCCGAGTCTAAACACCCCTTTCTTTCATGTAATTAGCAAGAGTCCATGAGCTAGTGACGTATGGGATATACATTCCTACCAGGAGGGGCAAAGTTTCCCAAACCTTAAAATGCCTATAAATACACCCCTCACCACACCCACAATTCAGTTTTACAAACTTTGCCTCCGATGGAGGTGGTGAAGTAAGTTTGTGCTAGATTCTACGTTGATATGCGCTCTGCAGCAAGTTGGAGCCCGGTTTTCCTCTCAGCGTGCAGTGAATGTCAGGGATGTGAGGAGAGTATTGCCTATTTGAATGCAGTGATCTCCTTCTACGGGGTCTATTTCATAGGTTCTCTGTTATCGGTCGTAGAGATTCATCTCTTACCTCCCTTTTCAGATCGACGATATACTCTTATATATACCATTACCTCTGCTGATTCTCGTTTCAGTACTGGTTTGGCTTTCTACAAACATGTAGATGAGTGTCCTGGGGTAAGTAAATCTTATTTTTTGTGACACTCTAAGCTATGGTTGGGCACTTTGTTTATAAAGTTCTAAATATATGTATTCAAACATTTATTTGCCTTGACTCAGAATGTTCAACTTTCCTTATTTTGGGATAATGCATTTGAATTAATCATTTTTTCTTACCTTCAAAAATTTGACTCTTTTTTTCCCTGTGGGCTGTTAGGCTCGCGGGGGCTGAAAATGCTTAATTTTATTGCGTCATTCTTGGCGCGGACTTTTTTGGCGCAAAAATTATTTTCCGTTTCCGCCGTCATACGTGTCGCCGGAAGTTGCGTCATTTTTTGACGTTATTTTGCGCCAAAAATGTCGGCGTTCCGGATGTGGCGTCATTTTTGGCGCCAAAAGCATTTAGGCGCCAAATAATGTGGGCGTCTTATTTGGCGCTAAAAAATAAGGGCGTCGCTTTTGTCTCCACATTATATAAGTCTTATTTTTTCATTGCTTCTGGTTGCTAGAAGCTTGTTCTTTGGCATTTTTTCCCATTCCTGAAACTGTCATTTAAGGAATTTGATCAATTTTGCTTTATATGTTGTTTTTTCTCTTTAATATTGCAAGATGTCTCACGTTGCATCTGAGTCAGAAGATACTACAGGAAAATCGCGGTCTTGTGCTGGAGCTACCAAGCTAAGTGTATTTGCTATAATTTTTGGTATCTGTTTCTCCAGCTGCTGTTTGTATTGCATGTCATGACAAACATATTAATGCAGATAAAATTTCCTTTAGTACTGTTACATTACCTGTTGCTGTTCCGTCAACATCTAATTTTCAGAGTGTTCCTGATAAACATAAGAGATTTTTTTTTTTTAAATCCATTAAGAAGGCTATGTCTGTTATTTCTCCTTCTAGTTTACATAAAAGTCTTTTAAAACTTCTCTTTTTTCAGATGAATTTTTAAATGAACATCATCATTCTGATACTGATAATGGTTCTTCTGGTTCAGAGGTTTCTGTCTCAGAGGTTGATGCTGATAAATCTTTGTATTTGTTCAAGATGGAATTTATTCGTTCTTTATTTAAAGAAGTATTAATTGCATTAGAAATAGAGGATTCTGGTCCTCTTGATACTAAATCTAAACGTTTAAAAAAGGTTTTTAAATCTCATGTAGTTATTCCAGAAGTGTTTAATCTCCCTGATGCTATTTCTGAAGTAATTTCCAGGGAATGGAATAATTTGGGTAATTCTTTTACTCCTTCTAAACGTTTAAGCAATTATATCCTGTGCCATCTGACAGATTAGAGTTTTTTGGGACAAAATCCCTAAGGTTATGGGGTTGTCTCTACTCCTGCTATATGTGCTACTATTCCTACGGCAGATAGTACTTAATTTAAGGATCCTTTAGATAGGAAAATTGAATCCTTTCTAAGAAAAGCTTACTTATGTTCAGGTAATCTTCTTAGACCTGCTATATTTTTAGCGGATGTTGCTGCAGCTTCAACTTTTTGGTTAGAAGCTTTAGCGCAACAAGTAACAGATCATAATTTTATAGCATTATTATTATTCTATAACATGCTAATAATTTTATTGGTGATACCATCTTTTGATATCATTAGAGTTGATGTCAGGTATATGTCTCTAGCTATTTTAGCTAGAAAAGCTTTATGGATTAAACTTGGAATGCTGATATGTCTTCTAAGTCAACTTTGCTTTCCCTTTCTTTCCAGGGTAATAAATTATTATCTCAACTGTTTCTGGAAGGAAGGGAACTTTTTTACCAAAGGATAAAAAATCTAAGGTAAATTTAGGTCTAATAATCATTTTCGTTCCTTTCCTCACAATAAGGAACAAAAGCCTGATCCTTCATCCTCAGGAGCGGTATCGGTTTGGAAACTATTTCCAGTTTGGAATATATCCAAGCCTTATAGAAAACCTATAGCCAGCTCCTAAGTACCCATGAAGGTGCGGACCTTATTCCAGCTCAGCTGGTATGGGGCAGATTACGTTTTCTTCAAAGAAATTTGGATCAATTCCGTTCTCAATTTCTGGTTTCAGAACATTGTTTCAGAAAGGTACAGAATTGGCTTCAGTTAAGGCCTCCTGCTAAGAGATTTTTTTTTTCTTTCCCGTGTCCCAGTTAACACAGCAAAGGCTCAGCATTTCTGAAATGTGTTTCAGATCTAGAGTTGGCTGGAGTAATTATGCCAGTTCCAGTTCTGGAACAGGGGCTGGGGTTTTATTTTATCTCTTCATTGTACCAAAGAAGGTCAATTCCTTCAGACCAGTTCCGGATCTATCAATATTGAATCGTTATGTAAGGATACCAACATTCAAGATGGTTACTGTAGGACTATCCTGCCTTTTGTTTAGCAAGGGCATTATATGTCTACAATAGATTTACAGGATGTGTATCTGCATATTCCGATTCATCCAGATCACTTTTAGTGTCTGAGATTCTCTTTTTAGACAAGCATTACCAGTTTTGTGGCTCTACCGTTTGGCCTAGCCTCAGTTCCAAGAATTTTTTTCAAAGGTTCTCGGTGCCCTTCTTTCTGTAATCAGAGAACAGGGTTTTGGTATTTCCTTATTGACGATATCTGGGTACTTGCTCAGTCTTCTCATTTTCGAAGAATCTCATACGAATCGACTTGTGTTGTTTCTTCAAGTTCATGGTTGGAGGATCAATTTACCAATCAGTTCATTGATTCCTCAGACAAGGGTAACCTTTTTAGGTTTCTAGATAGATTCAGTGTCTATGACTCTGTCCTTGTCAGACAAGAGAAGTTTAACATTGATATCAGCTTGTCAAAACCTTCAGTCACAATCATTCCCTTTGGTAGCCTTATGCATGGAAATTTTAGGTCTTAGGACTGCCGCATCAGATGCGATCTCCTTTGCTCGTTTTCACATGCGACCTCTTCAGCTCTGTATGCTGAACCAATGGTGCAGGGATTACTCAAAGATATCTCAATTAATATATTTAAACCGATTATACGACACTCTCTGACATGGTGGACAGATCACCATCGTTTAGTTCAGGGGGCTTCTTTGTTCTTCCGACCTGGACTATAATCTCAACAGATGCAAGTCTTACAGGTTGGGGAGCTGTGTGGGGGTATCTGACGGCACAAGGGGTTTGGGAATCTCAGGAGGTGAGATTTCCGATCAATATTTTGGAACTCCGTGCAATTTTCAGAGCTCTTCAGTCTTGGCCTCTTCTGAAGAGAGAGTTGTTCATTTGTTTTCAGATAGACAATGTCACAACTGTGGCATACATCAATCATCAAGGAGGGACTCACAGTCCTCTGGCTATGAAAGAAGTATCTCGAATTTTGGTTTGGGCGGAATCCAGCTCCTGTCTAATCTCTGCGGTTCATATCCCAGGTATGGACAATTGGAAAGCGGATTATCTCAGTCGCCAAACGTTGCACCTGGGCGAATGGTCTTCACCCAGAGGTATTTCCTCAGATTGTTCAAATGTGGGAACTCCCAGAAATAGATCTGATGGCTTCTCATCTAAACAAGAAACTTCCCTGGTATCTGTCCGGATCCCGGGATCCTCGGGCGGAGGCAGTGGATGCATTATCTCTTCCTTACAAGTGTCATCCTGCCTATATCTTTCCGCCTCTAGTTCTTCTTCCAAGGGTATTCTCCAATATTCTAAAGGAATGCTCGTTTGTCCTGCTGGTAGCTCCAGCATGGCCTCACAGGTTTTGGTATGCGGATCTTGTCCGGATGGCCTCTTGCCAGCTGTGGACTCTTCCGTTAAGACCAGTCTTTCTGTCTCAAGGTTCTTTTTTCCATCAGGATCTCAAAACCTTAATTTTAAGGTGTGGAGTTTGAACGCTTGATTCTTGGTCAAAGAGGTTTCTCTGACTCTGTGATTGATACTATGTGACAGGCTCGTAAATCTGTATCTAGAGAGATATATTATAGAGTCTGGAAGACTTATATTTCTTCAGGATGGTTTAGATAAAGGTTTGTCCGCAAGTTTCTTGAAAGACAAATCTCTGCTCTTTCTGTTCTTTTTCACAGTAGGATTGCTAATCTTCCTGATATTCATTGTTTTGTACAACCTTTGGTTCGTATAAAACTTGTCATTGAGTCAATTTCTCCTCCTTGGAGTTTGAATTTGGTTCTGGGGGCTCTTCAAGCTCCTCCTTTTGAACCCATGCATTCTTTGGTCGTTATATTACTTTCTTGGAAAGTTTTGTTTCTTTTGGCCATCTCTTCTGCCAGAAGAGTCTCTGAATTATCTACTCTTTTTTGTGAGTCTCCTTTTCTGATTTTGCATCAGGATAAGGCGGTGCTGCGAACTTCTTTTGAATTTTTTACCTAAGGTTGTGAATTCTAACAACATTAGTAGAGAAATTGTGGTTCCTTCATTATGTCCTAATCCTATGAATTCTAAGGAGAAAGCATTGCATTCTTTGGATGCTGTTAGAGCTTTGTAATATTATGTTGAAGCTACTAAGTCTTTCCGAAAGACTTCTAGTCTATTTGTCATCTTTTCCGGTTCTAGAAAAGACCAGAAAGCTTCTGCCATTTCTTTGGCATCTTGGTTGAAATCTTTATTTCATCATGCCTATGTTGAGTCGGGTAACACTCCGCCTCAAAGGATTACAGCTCATTCTACTAGGTCAGTTTCTACTTCCTGGGCGTTTAAGAATGAAGCTTCGGTTGATCAGATTTGCAAAACAGCAACTTGGTCCTCTTTGCATACTTTTTCATTCAATTCTACCATTTTGATGTGTTTTCTTCTTCTGAAGCAGTTTTTGGTAGAAACGTACTTCAGGCAGTGGTTTCAGTTTGAATCTTCTGCTTATGTTTTTTCATTAAAATTTTATTCTGGGTGTGGATTATTTTCAGCAGGAATTGGCTGTCTTTATTTTATCCCTCCCTCTCTAGTGACTCTTGTGTGGAAAGATCCACATCTTGGGTAATCATTATCCCATACGTCACTAGCTCATGGACTCTTGCTAATTACATGAAAGAAAACATAATTTATGTAAGAACTTACCTGATAAATTCATTTCTTTCATATTAGCAAGAGTCCATGAGGCCCGCCCTTTTTTGTGGTGGTTTTGATTTTTTTGTATAAAGCACAATTATTCCAATTCCTTATTTTATATGCTTTCGCACTTTTTTCTTATCACCCCACTTCTTGGCTATTCGTTAAACTGAATTGTGGGTGTGGTGAGGGGTGTATTTATAGGCATTTTAAGGTTTGGGAAACTTTGCCCCTCCTGGTAGGAATGTATATCCCATACGTCACTAGCTCATGGACTCTTGCTAATATGAAAGAAATGAATTTATCAGGTAAGTTCTTACATAAATTATGTTATTCTTACACTTATTAACCCCTAATCTGCCGCCCCCAACATCGCCGACACCTACATTATAATATTAACCCCTAATCTGCCGTTCTGGACACCGCGCCACCTATATTATACTTATTAACCCCTAATCTGCTGCCACTAACATCGCCGCAACCTACTTACATTTATTAACCCCTAATCTGCCACCCCCAATGTCGCTGCCACTATATTAAAGTTATTAACCCCTAAATCTAAGTCTAACCCTAACTCCCCCCCGAACTTAAAAATAATTTAAATAAATATAAATAAAATAACTACAATTAACTAAATTATTCCTATTTAAAACTAAACTATTCCTATTTAAAACTAAATACTTACCTATAAAATAAACCCTAAGATAGCTACAATATAACTAATAGTTACATTGTAGCTAGCTTAGGATTTATTTTTATTTTACAGGCAACTTTGTATTTATTTTAACTAGGTAGAATAGTTATTAAATAGTTATTAACTATTTAATAGCTACCTAGTTAAAATAAAGACAAATTTATCTGTAAAATAAAACCTAACCTAAGTTACAATTACACCACTACACTATAATTAAATTAATTCCCTAAATTAACTACAATTAAATACAATTATCTAAAGTACGGGAAAACCCCCCACTAAATTACAGAAAATAATAAAATAAATACAAGTTTTTAAACTAATTACACCTAATCTAATCCCACTAATAAAATAAAAAAGCCCCCCAAAATAATAAAAATCCCTACCCTATACTAAATTACAAATAGCCCTTAAAAGGGCCTTTTGTGGGGCATTGCCACAAAAGTAATCGGCTCTTTTACCTGTAAAAAAAAAAGTACAATACCCCCCCAACATTAAAACCCACCACCCACACACCCAACCCTACTCTAAAACCCACCCAACCCCCCCTTAATAAAACCTAACACTAACCCCTTGAAGATCACCCTACCTTGAGAAGTCT
Source organism: Bombina bombina (assembly GCF_027579735.1). Taxonomy (NCBI): domain Eukaryota; kingdom Metazoa; phylum Chordata; class Amphibia; order Anura; family Bombinatoridae; genus Bombina; species Bombina bombina. Next base: position 470,291,294 of record NC_069500.1, on the reverse strand, counting down.
TCACCCAACCCGGCCGTGGTCCTTCAGACAGGCAGAAGTCTTCATCCATCCGACGCGAAGCGGGTCCATCTTCAAGACCTCAGACGCGGAGCATCCTTCCTGGCCGACGACTACCCGACGAATGAAGGTTCCTTTAAGTGACGTCATCCAAGATGGCGTCCCTTCAATTCCGATTGTCTGATAGAATTCTATCAGCCAATCGGAATTAAGGTAGGAAAAATCCTATTGGCTGATGCAGTCAGCCAATAGGATTGAACTACAATCCTATTGGCTGATTGGAACAGCCAATAGAATGCGAGCTCAATCCTATTGGCTGTTCCAATCAGCCAATAGGATTGAAGTTCAATCCTATTGGCTGATTGCATCAGCAAATAGGATTTTTCCTATCCTAATTCCGATTGGCTGATAGAATTCTATCAGCCAATCGGAATTGAAGGGACGCCATCTTGGATGACGTCACTTAAAGGAACCTTCATTCGTCGGGTAGTCGTCTGCCAGGAAGGATGCTCCGTGTCGGATGTCTTGAAGATGGACCCGCTCCGCGCCAGATGGATGAAGATAGAAGATGCCGTCTGGATGAAGACTTCTGCCCGTCTGGAGCACCTCTTCTTCCCGGCTTGGATGAAGACTTCTGCCCGTCTGGAGGACCACTTCGCCCGGCTTCGTTGAGGACTTCGGCCCAGTTGGGTGAAGACTTCTCAAGGTAGGGTGATCTTCAAGGGGTTAGTGTTAGGTTTTATTAAGGTGGGATTGGTTGGGTTTTAGAGCAGGGTTGGGTGTGTGGGTGGTGGGTTTTAATGTTGGGGGGGGGGGGTATTGTACTTTTTTTTTACAGGTAAAAGAGCTGATTACTTTTGTGGCAATGCCCCACAAAAGGCCCTTTTAAGGGCTATTTGTAATTTAGTATAGGGTAGGGCTTTTTATTATTTTGGGTGGCTTTATTTTATTAGGGGGATTAGATTAGGTGTAATTAGTTTAAAAATCTTGTAATTATTTTATTTTCTGTAATTTAGTGGGGTTTTTTAGTACTTTAGATAATTTTATTTAATTGTAATTAATTGTATTTAATTTAGGGAATTAATTTAATTATAGTGTAGTGTTAGGTGTAATTGTAACTTAGGTTAGTTTTTATTTTACAGGTAAATTTGTCTTTATTTTAACTAGGTAGCTATTAAATAGTTAATAACTATTGTACCTAGTTAAAATAAATACAAAGTTGCCTGTAAAATAAAAATAAATCCTAAGCTAGCTACAATATAACTATTAGTTATATTGTAGCTAGCTTAGGGTTTCTTTTATAGGTAAGTATTTAGTTTTAAATATGAATAATTTAGTTAATTGTAGTTATTTTATTTATATTTATTTAAATTATATTTAAGTTAGGGGGGTGTTAGGGTTAGGGTTAGACTTAGATTTAGGGGTTAATAACTTTAATATAGTGGCGTTGACATTGGGGGCGGCAGATTAGGGGTTAATAAATGTAGGTAGGTGTCGGCAATGTTAGGGACAGCAGATTAGGGGTTAATAAAATTTAACTAGTGTTTGCGATGCGGGAGTAGGACGGTTTAGGGGTTAATATATTTATTATAGTGGCGGCGATGTCCGGTTCGGCAGATTAGGGGTTAAAAATATTTTTTTTTTAGTATTTGCGATGTGGGAGGTCTCGGTTTAGGGGTTAATAGGTAGTTTATGGGTGTTAGTGAACTTTTTAGCACTTTAGTTAAGAGTTTTATGCTACGGCGTAGTCTGCGTTAGACCATAAAACTATTAACTACTGACTTTAAAATGCGGTACCAGGCTTGACAGGAGAGGGTGTACCGCCCACTTTTTGGAAGACTTGTAATACCGGGGTTATGCAAGTCCCATTGAAAAAATAGGATATGCAATTGACGTAAGTGGATTTGCAGTATTTTCGAGTCTCGCTGAAAAAGTGAGCGGTATACCTGTACCTTCAAGACTCGTAATACCAGCGGGCATTAAAAAGCAGTGTTGGGACCTCTCAACGCTGCTTTTTTAAGGCTAACGCAAGACTCGTAATCTAGCAGTTTGTATCATGATTAATTTTATATTACAAATCTCAAAGTAAAAATACTTTTGCAATAGGATTTTATTTGTTGTTATGCACTGTTTTCCTGTAAATTTAACTGAAAAGGTGTTCCAGTTCTAAGAATTGGAGATGCATACAGCAGAGTTCACAAGAATAACTCTGTTACATATCTGTCCCTAGTTGGCCTCACTAAGGGGGTCAGATAAGGACCAGCAAAACAAAGCCGTTTTTGCTAACATGATCATCGCTATTCTTGTCTACTAAAGGAATAAGTGCAGATTGGCTCATTCAAATAAGGCAAGAGGAGGAGGAAGTTTAGCTACGGAAAAAACAACTGCAGCAAACAAGCCATTAATGTAAAAAACAACAACTCACACCTTCTTACTATGTTATTGCAAGATGTTTGTCCCTTTTGGATGCTTTTAAACTCCTGGAAGAGTACATGCTTACTAAAGGTGCATATTTTGTAAGCCCTTTAGCCAATTGGACGTGTATATATACTTTGTGCGGTACTTTGCTTATTGACAGCATGACGTGTATATATACATTGCAGCTGCAGGAAGCTCCATCAGTCTCAGCTGTTAAGTTACAGCAGAGAGCTGGAGTTCCTGAGCTCATGGCATCTGCCTACATATGGAACTGGAGCACGATCAGTGCGCTGGTTCCTTATGAACGCAGATGCCAGATCTTTACAGACGGTGACACTCTGCTGCTGCCGGCAGGAAGTGTGGGAGGCAGGTGGGCGGTCCAGCAGTGGATGGGAGAGGGGGGGGGGAAGAGTAGGATGGCCCTACAATAAAGAAAAAAATATATAGGGATGGGGAGCTACACTTCAGAAAAAAATGGTGTTGTGGGGGGTCTCTAACAAACGATCACTGGATGGGGGCACAACACCTCAACAGAAAAAATAAATAAATCTGTTTACTAAGGTATTTTATAGGTACTGGCAGACAACCAGTATCTAAGATGACAGACACTAGTTGGGGGGGGGGGGGGGTTAGATAACTGTTTGGGAAAATAGAGCTGTTTTGCAGGAGAGACATTTTTTTTGTCTTAAAACGTTATACTGGTACGCTATACCAGTACTTAAGATGGTAGTGACCAGTGGGGTGTGAGGGAGGGGAAGAATGCTGTTTGGGAGGGATCAGCGGTTGAGAGGTGTCAGGTAGGAGGGTAATCTCTACACTAAAGCTTAAAATTAACATTACAAGATACCTGATTAACCCCTTCACTGTCGGGAATAATAAAAGTGTTGTGTGCAGTTGCAATTAATGGCATTCTAATTACCAAAAAGCAATGGCAAAGCCATATATGTCTGCTATATCTGAACAAAGATCCCAGAGAAGCTTTTACTATTATTTGTGCCATGGTTGTACAAGCGGTATGTAAATCGTTTCAGTCAGAAACTTTGTGAAAAAGTTAATGATTTTTTTATATGATCGTGTTTGGCGGTGAAATGGTGACATGACATATACCAAAATGGGCCTAGATCAATACCTTGGGTTGTCTACTTGAAAGAAAGAAAAAAGTATGTATGTATGTGTGTGTATGTATGTATGAATATATATATATATATATATATATATATATATATATATATATATATATATATATATATATATATATATATCCGACATCTGAGGAAGGGGATACGGTCCCTGAAACGTTACATTAAAGGCACGTTTGTTAAAAGACCAGTGAGTGCAAGCCATTGTTTTTTCTATGCTATTTTCCTGCATGCACCCTGGCAAGCTGCTAATGAAGTGAGAGTGCTCTCCATCTGCTTAATTATATATATATATATATATATATATGTGTGTGTGTGTATATATGTGTATGTATGTATATGTTAAAGTAACCGCACCACATAATTAATGGAGAGATTTAACAAATAATTGCTACTATTGCATTTTCTGTAGCAATTACTGGTGCTTGAGGGCTATTGTGAGTAATTATTATTTATAAAGCTAGAAAAAGAAGAGAGACAATAAGATAAGATTAGAATAAGGATAAGGAAGGGGATGGGAAAAGATAGCCCTATCCAGCACTAAATCATTTACCCTGTTATAAACTATACACTTTAGGTAATGAGTAATTCCACAAATTATATTACACAGAGAATTGCTATAAACTAAACATCAGTTTAATGCTAAATGCAATAATCTAACAAAAACCATCAGCAAAAAATGTGTGTAATGAAAGCTCACAACAACTTGTGTATGTATGATGCAAGGGGCCCCTTGAATAAATATCGTTTGAGAATTGAAACTAATAGTCCCAGAAAAGATTTATATATAAGGTCCAAAATTAATTGGAATCCAAGCTTGAACTATAATCTATTGGGAATCCCCTTGCTGAAGCAGTCGATAAAATACTGTCCTTTCAAACATGCAATTTAGAATGTCCTTTTAAAGATGCAGGTATACGATTGCTTGAAACCCCAGTCATACTAGTGATTGCAACGTTAAAATTGCTGTGTTTCCTCCATACAGCCACTTCGTAACGGAACTCAATTATAGTACTCACTCAGGTTGTTTATCTGGTAGCTTGATGTAGAAATCAGCGGAGCGCATACAATACCTCCCTTACTGACATAGAGCGTGCTTCAAAATCTACGCTTCCTTGCTTATCAATCGCACCTTGCGAGAGTTGCTCCTGTGGCCTACCGCTCAGTGCAGCGGTAATTCTTATATTCAACAACCGCTAAGCACTTACCAAGCAGCAGTGTGACCAAGCAGCAGTAAACAGAAAAAAACAAGCACCCAGGGACTCTGCATCCACAGGAGCAACTCTCGCAAGGTGTGATTGGTAAGCAAGGAAGTTGTATTTCAAGGAGGTGTGGATTGGAAGCACGCTCTATGTGAGCAAGAGAGGTATTATATGAGCTCCGCTGATTTCTACATCAAGCTACCAGATAAACAACCTGAGTGAGTACTATAATTGAGTTCCGTTACGAAGTGGCTGTATGGAGGAAACACAGCAATTTTAACGTTGCAATCACTAGTATGACTGGGGTTTCAAGCAATCGTATACCTGCATCTTTAAAAGGACATTCTAATTGCATGTTTGAAAGAACAGTATTTTTTCTTTTTCTAGCTTTATAAACAATATATATATATATATATATATGTGTGTGTGTGGGTGGGTGTGGTTTGACAGGTGAATACAAACAAAACAAAAAAACTCTATTTCTGTTTTAATTTGAGTGATCACAAAAATGCTAAAAATGATCTGGTTATTTTGGGCAAGTTCTTCTCTATAAGTCCCGGTAATGGAGGGGTTAAATGGATATGAAACCCAAAAATGTTCTTTTGTGATTCCAACAGAGCATACAATTTTCAGAAAGTTTCCCATCTATTTCTATTATCAAATTTGTTTTTTTCCCATGATATCCTGTGTTAAAGGGACAGTCAACACCATAATTTTTGTTGTTTTAAAAGATAGATAATCCCTTTATTACCCATTCCCCAGTTTTGCATAACCAACACAGTTATATTAATACGTTTTACCTCTGTAATTATCTTGTATCTAAGCCTCTGCAGACTGCCCCCTTATTTCAGTTCTTTTGACAGACTTGCAGTTTAGCCAATCAGTGCTCACTCCTCTGTAAATTCACGTGCATGAGCTCAATGTTATCTATATGAACTAATGCCCTCTAGTGGTGAAAAATGCTCAAAATGCATTTAGAGGCGGCCTTCAAGGTCTAAGAAATTAGCATTTGAACCTCCTAGGTTTAGCTTTCAACTAAGAATACCAAGAGAACAAAGCAAAATTTGTGATAATAGTAAATTGAAAAGTTGTTTAACCCTTTAACTACCAAGGACGTGCCAGGAATGTCCTACAAAAAAACACCCTTAACGACCAAGGACGTTCCTGGCACGTCCTCTGGGGTTTGAAGCTCTTGAAGCGATCCTGATAGTTTCCAGGGTATTGCAGTGATGCCTCGATATTCAGGCATCACTGCAATTCCCTTTTTACCCCACCGATGCAGAGAGTGCCTCTCTGCATCGGCAATCGATGGGGCCGTTCGTTGGTAGCTGCAGTTGGGAGGCGGGTGAGCGGCCCCTCGTTACACAAATACCAGGGATCGGTCCTCATTATGTCTTGCAAGTCCCGTGGTTGCGATGAGGGGGGTGCGTGCGCGCCGCATTTACCGGCTGCTAGTATAAAAGTAATGGGAAGGAAGGAGACGGAAGATAAGGGAAAATGTGCTTGGGAAAGGATCTAGGAGGGGGAGGGTGGGTAGGGTATTGAGGGGGGCAGCTACACTACAGAAAATATAATTTTTAAAATTTAAAAATAATCAAAAAATTTTTTTGGGCAGGTTGGGTACAAATTGAAAAGTGGTCTGGTCACGAAGGGGTTAAAATGACATGCCCTATTTGAATCATGAGGTGGGTTTTTTTGGGACTTGACTGTCCCTTTAAAGAGATACTTAGGTAGGTGTCTGGAGCACTACATGACAGGAAGTAGTGCTGTCATCTAGGGCTCTTGCAAAACTGCTGCCATATAGTGCTTCAGAAATGGGCCGGCTCCTAAGAATAAGTCCCTGCTTTTCAACAAAAAGATACCAAGAGAACAATAAAAAAATAATAGAAGTAAATTAGAAAGTTGTTTAAAATCACATTTTCCATGTGAATTATGAAAAAAAAAATTGGGTTCCATAGCCCTTTAAAGAGACATGAAATTGTTTTTTTTCAGGATTCACTCAAGACTTCCAAGTTGCTTCTTTTGTCAAGGGTACTCTTTGTTGAAGAGATAGCTATGTAGGTAGCTGCAAGTGTCTGGAAAACTATACTGCAGCAGTTTTGCAGGAATATTTTTGAGCACTAGATGGCAACAGTGATTACATAAAATATAACATTGTTAAAGGGTTGTTAAACTGTCTGTTTCATTGTTGTAATAAAAAAATAAACACCAAGCTGTGTCTTATCCTTAATTGCAATATGTATTATTAATCTATTGAAATGGATTTTACCTTTTCCCCTCTACACTTGTCCTTTACTTCCTGTAACAGCCTTACAAGGAGGAGGGGACCTCTGCAGGAAGGTTTATCTTAAAGTGAATGTCAAGTTAAACCTATTAGCTAAAGTGAAGCCATAGCAGTTAAAAAATGAGTTTCAGTCATGAAAACCTTAGTATATACTTATCTTCAGAGCAATTTCACTATAAACACTACACGGCTAATAGCTGAAGCTCCGTTCGCCATTTTCACCATTTGATTGACAGATGACTCGTTTGCAATCAACTAATCGTTGTTTCCACCGGGCAGTGACGTTTGTGCAAAGGGGCTGAACGCCCCGATTAGTTGATTGCAGATGAGTCGTCTGTCAATCAAATGGTGAAAATGGCGACCGGAGCTTCAGCTATTATCTGTGTAGCGTTTATAGTGAAATTGCTCTGAAGATAAGTATATACTTTTATAGACGTTTTCATGAATGAAACTCATGTTTTAACTGCTATGGCTTCACTTTAGCTAATAGGTTTAACTTGACATTTACTTTAACCTGATGTGATAAAACTTCTAGGCTTGTTACTATTAAAGGGACAGTCTACACCTTAGTCATTTTAAAGAGTTACCTTAGATTAAGCTGCAAATAGGCTCCTGCATCCCTTTCAATATCATTCAGCAGGAATGGTAAAAAAAAGTTATTTTAAAATGAAAATAGTTTCTGGCCACGTTGAAATGGCTGCCAAGCTCCGCCCACTGATAGCATTTCTGCCCTAGTTTTTTTATGAAAAAATCTTGGACCTCCCAAAACCTGCCCAGGAACCCACACCCACCTGCACCGTCCTATTCCAGTATTCATTAAAAGCAGGAAGCGTATATCTATCTATTGCGTACTTATAGAGCGCAAACTAATCACCCGTGAGGGTCTCAAGGCGCTAAGGGAAAGCAGAGGAGGAGGGGGATGGGCATTTAGTCGAAGAGCCAGGTTTTGAGGTCCTTTCTGAACTTTGTAAGGTGGTGGATTGTCTGAGGTCCAGTGGGAGGGTGTTCTATGTCTTTGCTGCCATGTGGGAGAAGGATCTTCCGCCCGAAGTGGATTTGCTGATGCGGGAGATGACTGCGAGTGCTTGGTCGGTCGAACGGAGTTGTCTGGCGGAGGTGTATAAATTTACACGGTGGTTGATGTATTCGGGTCCGATGTTGTGTAGCGCCGTATAGATATCTAGGGTCAGCCATTGAAAAATTAAATGCTTATTCATGTTCATAAAAATTTCCATTCAAACCATGTTGCAATGTTTATAATAATGCTAGGCACATGTTGCAATATATAAACATTGCAACATGGTTTAAATAGACGTCTTTATGTATATGCAGAAGCATTGAATGTATTTGTCCTGGGCTGGGCCGTGTGAGAGGGGACAAGTACATCATCGGTTCATCTGTCACTGACATTTACAGGGAAGTGCTGGCACAGGGTTTTTTTATGTTTTGTTTTTTTAAAGGTGGCGGTCTGAAAAAATGCGCACTATTTATTAACATATAAACTTTTTTATGATAAAGTTCATGTGCTAAATAAGTAGCAGGGATCAGAGAGGTTGTAAAACCTTGTGCAGCCAGACTACACGCACACAGGCATCTTTATAGTGCAGTGCTTGCCCTGCTGCACAATTCCACAATTATGCAATTTGGGGAGTTGGAAGCCAGATAAGAAGTGTGAGTGGGGAATATTGTTACGAGATAGGGATTGTTTGTGAAACAAATTAATCAAGGGTAATCCACAAAGTAGAAAATGGGGAGGGTGCTCAGTGTAAAGAGTTTAAGATAATTGTCAAATGTAAAGAAAACATACACCATAAAGAGCACTCGCTTAAATACAATTTAGAGCAAAGGAAACAACGACATACAGTTAAATATAATAAGATATAACTTTTTATTAGATAAAAAAATTAAAGAGGGGGGCACCCCTCAATACTAAGATATAAAAATAAAGAAATATATACAGTGTATAACATTAAATCATATTAGATTACTAGTATAAGAGATGAGGAGCATCCCAGATGTTTATATGTATGAAAGAGACTGGGTCAAAATAATACCTATATAGAAGACTAATGTAAAAATATAGGAATATATTCCCACAAGGTCAGGTGATATCGTGCCACCAAGTTAACAAAGCAGTCTAATTATAAAATATTACGCTGATACTCAGTCACTGTGGAACATATTTCACACAGCTGACTAATACAAATAATATACAGCACGTAGTAGTTAGCCTATAGCAAGTGACTAGATTAGAATGCTAGTATGTGGTTAAATCTAAGGGATATAATCCCCAATACGATACCAATATCATATATACCAGAACCTAAATACCATGAAACTTATAAGATCATATATACTAAATATATGTGGAACATTTTTCACACATATACTATAAATAACGTTATGCACAAAGTAATGTCGCCTTGATGCGCATTTCGCCTCGGCTTCTTCAAAAAGGCGCCTTTTGAAGAAGCCGATATGAAGAATCTAATATGATTTAACGTTATACACTGTATATATTTCTTTATTTTTATCTTAGTATTGAGAGGTATCTCCCCCCCCCTTTTATTTATTTATCTAATAAAAGTTATATCTTATTATATTTAACTGTATGTCGTTGTTTCCTTTACTCTAAATTGTATTTAAAGGGACACTAAACCCAAAACATTTCTTTCATGATTCAAGTAGAGAATACAATTTTAAACAACATTCCAATTTACTTCTATTATCTAGTTTGCTTCATTATTTAGCTATCCTTTGTTGAAGAAATAGCAATGAATATGGGTGAGCCAATCATATGAGGCATCTATGTACAGCAACCAATCAGCAGCTACTGAGCATATCTAGATATGCTTTTCAGCACAGTATATCAAGAGAATAAAGCAAATTAGATAATAGAAGTAAATTAGAAAGTTGTTTAAAATTGCATGCTCTTTCTAAATCATAAATGAAAAATTTTGGGTTTCATGTCCCTTTAAGCGAGTGCTCTTTATGGTGTATCTTTTCTTTACATTTGACAATTGGCAATATTGTTACCCCTGGTCATTGTGTTTAAATCATTATTGGACTACCAAAGGTTAATATTTCTAGCCGTACATAGTTTGCTTAGTTAGACCTGGAATGCTGTGTGTAAGTTGGTTTGGTCTTTTGTGTACATGTCTGGCAGTGATAATAAAACCTGATATTTTCTATCATGAATCAGAGAGAACATACTATTTTAAGCTAGCTGAATACATAGAGTGAGCTAATGATAAGAGGCATATATATTCAGCCACCAATCGGCAGCTAGCTCTCAGAAGTGCATTGCTGCTCTTGCACCTACCTAGGTATGCTTTTCAACAAAGGATACTAAGTGAACAAAGTAAATTACATAATAGAAGTAAAAAGGAAAGATGTTTAAAATTGCACGCTCTATCTGTACCATAAAATAATCATTTTGGGGTTCCTGTCCCTTTAATAATTTAGATTTATTTCTGTCCGAGCCGCATGACTGGTTATTAATTGTATATTTTTCTTCTTCTTTAGTCACTTCCTGAGTCGTCAGTATACTGCCCAGATGAAGAGGCGAGCACAACTGGTACAACAGGAACTTGTAAGAGATGGGTTATCTCTCTGCATAACATGGGTGTGGGGAAGGGGGGGTTCTTTCATTCAGGTTGGAGGTTTGCAGAGAGCAGTTTTTGATTGATAATTCCAAGGTCAAGTAGACTTTAAAGGGACATTAAACTGACAATGTAATTTGCCATAAAATATTTAACGGGACATGGTAGTCAAACCTTATTTCAATTTAAATAGGAACATTATTACTATATAATTTTATAAGAAATAGTGCTTCTAGTAAAAACAATCACTGTTTAGTTGCAGCTTTTAGTGTGCACAAGGAGCATATGTTCATATGCTTTTTTTGCCTGTGCACAGTTAAAGCTTTCACTAATATAGTGAAACTCTCTTATAATACAAGTACGTTGCAAAGAAAAGGTTCCTATTTAAAATGGAAATGTTTACATTTAAATTTTGACTATTATACTCCTTTAATTCTGCATATTAATGCAAATTTATTATTATTTTTTGTTTCCTTTGTTCCTAGAGAGGCTATAGTGTATCCTGTATGATTTAGATTCTGTCGCTGCTATATAATGATTGCTTGATCAGTACTAAAAAAACATACATATATCTTGTACCTTACTGGCAACAGGCAAAGAGATAAGGTAATTGCACTCAATGCTTTCCACAGTGTTAGTCCCTGGAAAGCAAAACAATGCTCTCTAACATCTGATGTGAGTGTTCTTAGAAAGCTGTATCCAGGTTGTTCACCATAAGGCCCGGGATAGAAAAGTGTTCTTTAATTTTTTTTATGTGCCAGATTGTCAGGGTATCTGAACTAGGGCACAGCTGAAATAATCGGCTGATCAGTAATCATGGCTATTAACCTGCTCTCACATAGGGGGATTCTGGCAATCCGGCTTGTTAGTGTGCCCTAACGACTAGAACTGAGAAACACTGCTCTGTAGTCTTAAACTGCATAATGTTTGTGGCTGAAATAAGGAAATAGCTATGCTTATTCTCAGTGGGACTGTACACCATTCTCATCTTTTCGTGTGCATCACAATGTTATGTGATATTCTTGAGAAAGTGTTCATAACTGGCTCATTGTTTTCCTTTCTAACGGGGACTGAATATGTAGGTTTCTGGTTTAGTGTATATGTAGCATTGTAATACTTAAAACAATAAGCTATAAACCTTAAATTAGCTTGCTCACTTCAAGTATGTTTGTGTGGTATATTATTTATATTTTAATGAATTTGGAAGCGTGTTCATCAGCCCTACAAGTGGAAATAAATGTTCTCTCTCATTTGAAAGGGTTCAACAGACCTGAGCTAAATGGTACCTTAAAAGGGACATAATACTCATGTGCTAAATCACTTGAAAATGATGCAGCATATCTGTAAAAAGCTGAAAAGAAAATATAACCTGAACATCCCTACGTTAAAAAAAAAGGAAGATATTTTACCTCATCATTTCTTCAGCTCACAATAGTAAGTGCTCTATGAACAGTTATCCTTCACCTTCTGTCCAGTTGCATTTAAAAAAACAAAAAAACAGAAAATCAGCATCAGCAGTGCTGAGGTCATGCTTTTCTTTACTGTGATCTAATGAGTTTTCATTTAAATCTTGCAAGATTTCATTGTCAACGTCCTTAAAATGACGGAGGAAATAACATGACTGTGCCGTCACATGCCAGATGCAGTCTTTTGCATGTCCTTGGACTAGCATCTTCATTGGCTGCATAAAGTCCCTTTACAATGGTATGTGTCTTCTGAGGACATTTTGTAAGTAAAATATCTTCCTTTTTCATAGAGATTAATCCAGGTGATATTGTATAGTCAGATTTTTACGGCTATGCTGCAGCACTTTCAAGTTCTTCAAAATTTGGGTATCATGTCCCCTTTAAAGGGAAAGTAAACCTGACAAAATCAGCAATGTTTTTAAATAGGTTGCCTGTTTTAACTGGGTACACTACACACTTACTATTTGTGATTGCTGGTTCTCACATTTGTTTTTAAAACTAAGTGTAGGTGGGTACCACAGACAATAAGATGGCAAATCACCATCCTATAGCGTCTAAGCACTGACCACACTTCATTCTCTGCATTAAACTCTAAGCAAGCAGTCGGATGACTTGAACAATTCTGTGCGCATGTGACCCCTCAGACTGCTTGCTTAGCATGTAATGCAGAGTTCTTGGTATATGCAGTGCTTAGACTCTATGGGGTGATCTGATTAGCTCGACTGCCTGCTTATACTTAACATAAAGGCACACAAGTAGGGGTTTCTGGCAAAAAAAGGTAAGCATGCTAAAATATACTTAGTTTGTTTAGAACAAAACGAGTAACTTGAGGTATGTTTTGAATGCAACTTTTAACACATGTTTCCATCATTTAGAATCTGAGTGCCTTTAATACTAATGTGCTATTTCTTACTAAAGGAAAACCTGGTAAATCTGTGTGAAGCCAACGCTGGATTAATTTCCTTGCAATTATAATTTTGAAACTGTTACAAACACTATATAATATGATATGCATCATTTCCTTTAAAGGAAATGGACATGAAGATTCTTGCTGCTCTCATAAATAAGGAGGATGATCAGATGCGTCTGCAGTCAGCACGGAGGGAACAAGCTGCTGCTGATGCTGCCTGGATGAAGCGTGTTATTGAGGAACAGCTTCGTTTGGAGAGGCAACGGGAGGCAGAGCTGGACACTCTATTCAGGTGCCTTACATTTATATATCTAACTATCTGTATCAGAATATTTCTGAATTAAAGGGACAGTCTAGTCAGAATTAAACTTTCATGTTTAGATAGGGCATGTAATTTTAAACAACTTTCCAATTTACTTTTATCATCAAATTTGCTTTGTTCTCTTGGTATTCTTTGTTCAAAGCTAAACCTAGGTAGGCTTATATGCTAATCTCTAAGCCCTTGAAGGCCGCCTCTTATCTGCATGCATTTTGACAGTTTTTCACAGCTAGAGGACGTTAGTTAATGTGTGCCATATAGATAACATTGTGCTCGCACCCGTGGAATTACCTAGGAGTCAGCACTGATTGGCTAAAATGCAAGTCTGACAAAAGAACTGAAATAAGGGGCAGTCTTCAGAGGCTTAGATACAAGTTAATCACAGAGGTAAAAAGTGTATTTCTATAACAGTGTTGGTTATGCAAAACTTGGGAATTGGGGTATCTTTTTAAACAACAATAATTCTGGAGTAGACTGTCCTTTTTAAAGGTATTCTGTAAGGAAGAGTGAGGAAAGTTTTCCTAAAACAAGAATAGGAAGACATTTAGCTGAATACAGAAAGTGTTTGAAGGCTGTGATGTCTGCCAAAGGTGGTGTTACTGAGTACTGACTGGACAGGTGCCCAAACTTCTTTTCACATGAAACAAATCAACAAGATACATGATCCCTTTGATGTGACCACTTAACTAGTGCCTGTGCTGACCTATCACTTACTGTATAAACATGTTGTAGGGTGAGAATCTGTCACATACTTTGTTATAGATTATGCACTTTAGACTCTTAGGGGAGAAGGTGGAAAAAGCACAGCTTCCAGGGGTAAATAATAGAAAAATTAGACACAATAAATTATAAATGTGCATTTGTTTTTTTATTATTTACATTATAGTGAATTTAATTTTGAATTGACTGTCTCTTCCTCCCTGGGCCCCTACCTACAGCTGCATGTCTTCTATCAAACAGACTGAGATATAACAAGGGTAGCACAGGCCTTATGTCATTTCCATAGACACATACAAAACATAAAAACTGCAATGGAAACACATCCCATGTCATTCTAAAACTCACAGCCCTAGATACTCAGACAGCTGTACAGATCCCAGCCACTCACGCCTGGGTGCAAAGCTCATAGGGAAAATTACAAAACAAAATTATCAACACAACATACAGAAAGTCTGGCACTCTTTTGCAAGCACACAACAAGATTAAAAGCAAAAATAGTAGAGTTAGCTACAGCATTTGGCCAAATGGTTTTAGCCCAAGACCACATCATGGTCTCTTCCTCTCTGGGTCACCACAGACTGTGGCCATTTTCTGCATTTGTTTATTAAATGAATGCCAAATGCACATCTAAAATAAATAGAACAAACATTGATCCATTGGTACTCACTCTCCAGTCTTTATAATTTAAAAATAATTTTATTTAAGTAAAAAAATAATTAATAAATAAAAACAGTCAACGTTTCAGCCATCTCTGAGGCCTTGGTCAAGGCCAATAAATCCCTTAACAAACACCACATGCCAAAAAAAAAAAAAAAACTAACCTTATTTAACATCATAATGATGTTTTTCAAATGAGCCAGTCACATATACAGTTATATGCAAAAGTTTAGGCACCCCTGACAATTTCCATGATTTTCATTTATAACTAATTAGTTGTTTTGGATCAGCAATTTCATTTTGATCTATCAAATAACTGAAGGACACAGTAATGTTTCAGTAATGAAATGAGGTTTATTGGATTAACAGAAAATGTTCAGAATGCATCAAAACAAAATTAGACAGGTGCATAAATTTGGGCACCCTTGCCTAGCACTGATTAATTGGAACACATAATTGGTTTGGTGAGCCCATTAAGCCTTGAATTTCATAGACAGGTGCATCCAATCATGAGAAAAGGTATTTAAGGTGGCCAATTGCAAGTTTTTGTTCTCTGACTCTCCTCTGAAGAGTGGCAACTTGGGGGCCTCAAAACAACTCTTAAATGACCGGAAAACAAATATTGTTCAACATTATGGTTTAGGGGAAAGCTACAAAACGCTATCCCAGAGATTTAAGCTGTCAGTGTCCACTGTGAGGAACATAGTAAGGAAATGGAAGACCACAGGCACAGTTCTTGTTAAGGCCAGAATTGGCAGGCCAAGTAAAATATTGGAGAGGCAAAGGATGGTGAGAACGGTCAAAAACAGCCCACCATCTTTCTGCAGATGGTGTCACTGTGCATCATTCAACAATTCAGCGCACTTTGCACAAGGAGAAGCTGTATAGGAGAGTGATGCGGAAGAAGCCTTTTCTGCACACACTTCACAAACAGAGTCGCTTGAGGTATGCAAATGCACATTTGGACAAGCCAACTTCATTTTGGAAGATGGTGCGGTGGACTGATGAAACAAAGATTGAGTGATTTGGTCATAACAAGGGGCCTTATGCATGGCGGTGAAAGAACACAGCGTTCCAAGACAAACAGTTGCTACCCACAGTAAAATTTGGTGGATGTTCCATCATGCTGTGGGGCTGTGTGTTCCATCATGCTGTGGGACTGTGTGGCCAGTGCCGGTACTGGGAATGTTGTGAAAGTTGAGGGTCGCATGGATTCCACTCAATATCAGCAGATACTTGAGAATAATGTTGAGGAATCAGTCACAAAGTTGAAGTTACGCCGGGGCTGGATATTTCAACAAGACAACGACCCAAAACACTGCTCAAAATCTACTCTGGCATTTATGTACAATGTTCTGGCCATCCCAGTCCCCAGACCTGAATATCATTGAAAATCTGTGGGGTGATTTGAAGCGGGCTGTCCATGCTCAGCAAATATCAAACCTAACTGAACTGGAGATGTTTTGCAAGGAGGAATGGTCCAAAATACCTTTATCCAGAATCCAGACACTCATTACAGGCTATAAGAAGCGTCTAGAGGCTGTTATTTCTGCTAAAGGAGGCTCTACTAACTATTGATGCAATATTTCTGTTGGGGTGCCTAAATTTATGCACCTGTCTAGTTTTGTTTTGATGCATATTGCACATTTTCTGTTAATCCAATAAATCTAATTTCACTACTGAAATATTACTGTTATTTGATAGATCAAAATGAAATTGCTGATCCAAACACCCAATTATTTATAAATGAAAATCATGGAAATTGTCAGGGGTGCCTAAACTTTTGCATACGACTATATATTATTTAGCATTATTATCTGAGTGCTCACTTGGACCATTATCACCATGTATCTAAGCTCTATGGTGTAATAAAGTTACTAATCTCTATAAATAGTTTTATATTTAGCAATATGAATAATATGTTATGGTAGTAAGCCTTAGATAAAAACCCAGAAGCAACAGGAAGCCAAAAGTGATCAGTTTTATCGTAACTACAATCTGCACTTTATTTCGCAACTATATGAAAAATTCTTACTGGCACTAAAGCTGAGGGGAAACTCTTAAACTACATTAATCTGGTCAGAATTTTAATGTACATATATGAATTACATCTTTTGAATAGAAACATATTTGAAATATACATGTATTGGCAAAAATGCTTCTAGTAAAAGTTATCACTGTTCTTAGTGTTAGCATTTTTCTCTGCATGTGCATGTGAAGCATAGCTAGATATTCTCAGTGCACCAGGTTTTTTTAATACTACAGCTACTCAGATAGCAAGTGGGGCTTTTATCAAGTCCGCAGTTAACAAATTGAGTCATTACTAGGTGGTGCAAGCACTTTAGGCTCTCTGAGCAAGTGCTGTGTTTAAAATGCTGGTGCACAGTGCATACTTAAATGGACACTCAGGTCAAATTAAATTTTCATGATTCAGATACAGCATGTAATTTTAAACAACTTTCCAATTTACTTCCATTAAAAAAAATCTGCACAGTCTTTTATATTTACACTTTTTGAGTCACCAGCTCCTACTGAGCATGTGCAATAATTCACAGACTATACGTATATGCATTTGTGATTGGCTGATTGCTATCACATGGTACAGGGGGAGTGGAAATATACATAACTTTGAAATTTGTTAGACAAAAAATCTACTACTCATTTGAAATTGAGTAAATGCTTTTGTATTGTCTTGTCATCTTGCATTTGCTGATTATGCAAATCTACTGTGTTTACTGGTCCTTTAAATACACTTTTGAAACAGCTACAACTTTTATTAGAAGCATTTCCTTCTTAATATGAGGAGAGTCCACGGCTTCATTCCTTACTTGTGGGAATACAGAACCTGGCCACCAGGAGGAGGCAAAGACACCCCAGCCAAAGGCTTAGATACCTCACCCACTTTCCTCATATCCCAGTCATTCTTTGCCTTTCGTAACAGGAGGTTGGCAGAGAAGTGTCAGAAGATACAGAGTAGCTCTTTATGAAGGGTATCTACCCTTTGAAATGGGACTGGAGTTTTAAGTAGTCTTGCCAGCCTCTCAGGGAGAGCATTGAAGAAGGTTAGGGTCTGGAGATGCAGGGAGAGTCTTTCTGCAAAACCATCCAGACTCGTATTAACAGCTCCTAAGCAATCAGTGTTGACGAGTTTCACTGCCTGCTTTCATCACTCAAGTTCATGTCAGGAGCGATCCTACAAGACTGTCACACTTGAGAGGCTGTGTTTCTGTTCCAAAGCATAGATTCCGGTAAGATTGTTTCATTTTTTACACATATGGTTAACGCTAGAAGACAGGGTCACAGTGTGGCTCCTTTTATCTGTATGGAATAAAGGGTTAATATCTCCTGAGGGGGGGATTATTGAACAGTGGGGATTAATCTCATACATATTTATTTGATTTATACTGCATTATGTGTGAGATGTTTTCTGAGGCTCATAGGCTGAGGTTGGAACATACAGGTTACTTTCACTTTAGAGCTGCGCAGCTTTACAAGCTTGGAGCGCTTTTCCATAGCGGAGGCGGTCCCAGGTTGCGCTCCATGTGACTGTGTGTGATCGTAGTTTCACTTCCTACTCTGTGACCGTGCTGGTTATTAGAGAGAAGCAGTTTACTCTGTGTGCCTGAGTCATATGAGGTGGCGAGTGCCCCAGCCATTGGGGGTATAAAGGTGCCGTTTTTATATTTTTATATAATGTTCATTATTGTTATATTAGGACATAGCGCATAGCTATGGAGGACTCTGACGTTTTAGAGGGTACTCCCTCTATACCTAAGACAAATGCCTGTTTATATTGTGAGAAGGCCGAGGTATACTCACCCTCTCAATTATGTTCCACATGCCTAGAAAAAGTAATTATGTCAAAAAAGGTTAACATGTTTGATACCGCTGAGCCTTCCACCTCTGAGGGGTCACCGTCAGGTTAGGTGCGCACCCTGCTTTCATCTCCTAATACACATGCAGTTTCCCATAGCACGCCTGATCCTCCATCTGGAGGAGGCCTTTTACCTCCAGACTTCACTGCACAGTTACAAATGGCGGTGTCTGCGGCCATTAGTGCTTTACCTCGCCCTGCTAAGCACAAGCGAAAGGTCAAATATTTCTTTAGGATGGAGCATTTGCGCTTTCTTTTACAGGAAGTTCTGGCTACCTTAGAGGTTCCAGAGGCCAAACTGCCTGAAGAACCTTTAATTCCTAAACTGCATAGAGTTTACGAAGACAGGGTTGTTCCTCAGACTTTCCTGTTTCTGTAAAGATGGCAAACATTAAGAACGAATGGGAGAGGATTTGTTCGTCCTTCACCCCTTCGTCTGCCTTTAAGAAACTATTCCCGGTCCCGGACTCTCAATTGGAGTTGTGGGGTTTTGTCCCTAAGGTGGATGGCGCTGTCTCCACGCTTGCAAAACTCACTACTATACCACTGGAGTATAGTTTGTCGTTCAAACAGCCCATGGATAAAAAGATGGAAACTCTGTTAAGAAAGATGTTTCAAAATTCAGGATATTTATTTCAATCAGCGGTGGCAGTTTGTGCGGTTGCGGGAGCGGCTACCTACTGGTGCGACTCCTTATCAAGTGTAAAATTTTGTTTGGTCCAGGCCTGGACTCCATTATTTCTACGGTATCAGGGGGCAAGGGTGCCTTCCTACCGCAAGATAAAAATAACAGATCTAAGGGACAATCTAATAATTTTCGTTCCGATAAATCCCAGCGCCAGCAATCCTCCGCTACGACCGAGCAACCATAGACTTGGAAGCCGGCTCAGTCCTGGAATAAGTCCAAGCAAAGCAAGAAGCAAGCTGAGACTAAATCAGCATGAAGGGGTCGCCCCCGGTCTGTCTATGGATCAGGTAGGGGGCAGACTTTCGCTCTTCTCAGAAGCTTGGTTCAGGGATGTACAGGATCCTTAGGTCCTGCAGATCATTGTTTAGGGTTACAGAATTGGGTTCAAGTCTCTTCCACTCAAGCGCAGATTTCTAAATCTGTCATAAAAACCAGAGAAGAGGGGTGCCTTTCTGGGGTGCATTCAGGATCTGTGCTCCTTAGGAGTAATTATCCCAGTTCCCATATAGGAATGAGGCTTGGGATACTACTCAAACCTTTTTGTGGCCCCAAAGAAGGAGGGAACTTTCCGCCCGATTCTGGACCTAAAGTGTTTATACAAGTTTCTAAACGTCCCCTCGTTCAAGATGGAGACGATAAGGTCTATCCTTTCCTTAGCCCAGAAGGGACAGTTCATGACCAATATAGATCTGAAGGATGCTTACCTTCATGTCCCAATCCACAGGGAACACTTTTAGTTCCTAAGGTTTGCCTTCCTGGACCAGCACTTCCAGTTTATTGCTCTTCCGTTTGGCCTAGCTACTGCCCCAAGAATTTTCCCAAAGGTTCTGGGGGCTCTCTTAGCCGTGGCCAGAACCCAGGTCATTTCAGTAGCACCTTACTTGGATGATATTCTGATACAAGCACCCTCTTTTTATCTAGAAGATAAACTTAGAAAAGAGTTCCCTTATTCCAAGCACCAGGGTAGAATTCCTGGGCACTATAATAGACTCACTAGTCATGAGGATATTTCTTTCAGACCAGAGACGCTGCAAGCTGGCTTCCGCATGTCTTGCCCTCCGGACCTCCTCAAGGCCCTCTGTGGTGCAGTGTATGGAGGTGATTGGTCTCATAATGTCCAACATGGACATTATTCCCTTTGCCAGGTTCCGTCTCAGACCGTTACAGCTGTGCATGCTGAGACAGTGAAACGGCAATCATTTGGATCCGTCTCAACAGATCTCTCTGGACAACCGGTCGAGAGAATTGCTCTCTTGGTGGCTCTGTCCAGATCACCTGTCCTGAGGGACATCCTTTTTAAGACAATCCTGGGAGATTGTGACTACAGATGCAAGTCTCCCAGGATGGGGAGCAGCTTGGGAACCAAGAAGGCTCAGGGCCTTTGGACTTGGCAGGAGATTGCTCTTCCAATCAACATTCTGGAACTTCGAGCAAACTTCAGTGCTCTGGGTCTGGGTTTGTCCCAGTTTATCAAATTCCAATCAACCACCAGGGAGGAACAAGTAGCTCCCTAGCACTGCTCGCTGTCAGCGATCCACATTTCAGTGTGGACAACTGGGAAGCGGATTTTCTCAGCAGACAATCCTTTCATCTGGGGGTTATGGTCTCACCATCCCGAAGTGTTTGTGGAGATATGCAACAGATGGGGGACTCTGGAAATATTTCTCATGGCGTCTCGTCTCAATACCAAGCTACCCAAGTATGGGTCGAGATCCAGGGATCCTTAGGCGGAGCTAATAGATGCATTAGTGATTTCTTTTAAGTTCAGTCTAATATACCGTTTTCCGCCATTACCTCTTCTTCCTCGAGTAGTGGCCCACATCAAGCAGGAGCGGGCATCAGTGATACTGATTACTCCATCGTGGCCGCCAAGGATATGGTTTGCGGATCTAGTGGGGATGTCATCATCTCCTCCATGGAAGTTACCTTGTCGCATGGATCTGCAGGAACAAGGTCCTTTTGTTCATCAAAATCTAGATTCTCTGAGGCTGATTGCGTGAAGATTGAACGCTTAGTCCTAGCCAAGAGAGGTTTCTCTGAGAGAGTTATTGATACTCTCATTCAAACTCGAAAAGCCGGTTACTCGGCGAATCTATCATAAGGTGTGGAGGACCTACTTATTCTGGTGTGAAGAGCGTGGATTCCCCTGGCATAAGGTCAGGGTTTCCAGGATTCTTTCCTTTCTCCAGGATGGTCTGGAGAAGGGCCTTTCTGCTAGCTCCCTTAAGAGACAGATTTTGGCCCTACCTGTTTTACTACATAAGAGGCTCGCTGAGCTTCCAGATGTCCAGTCTTTTGTTCAGGCTCTGGCTAGAATCAGGCCTGTGTTTAGATCTAGCACTCCTCCTTGGAGTTTAAATCTTGTTCTTAACATTTTGCAGATGGGTCATTTGAGCCTATGCACGTAGTTGACATTAAATTTCTGTCTTGGAAGGTTCTTTTTCTACTGGCTATTGCTTCGGCACGCAGGGTCTCTGAAATGGCTGCCTTGCAATGTGAGCCTCCTTACCTAGTATTTCATGCTGATAAGGCTGTTTTCGTACTGGGTTAGATTTTCTTCCTAAGGTCGTTTTAGATCGCAACATCAATCAGTAGATTGTGGTTCCTTCCTTGTGTCCTAATCCTCCTCCTTCGAAGGTATGGTTACTTCATAATTTGGATGTGGTTCGGGCCTTGAAGTTCTATCTTCAGGCTACGAAGGAGTTTAGACAGACTTCTTCTTTGTTTGTTGTCTATTCTGGGAAGCGTAGGGGGCAGAAGGCCTAGTCCACTTCCTTATCTTTTTGGTTGAGGAGCATTATTCGCTTAGCTTATGAGACAGTGGGACATAAGCCTCCTCAGAGAATTAAGACTCTTTCAACTAGAGCAGTGGCTTCCTCTTGGGCCTTCAAGAATGAGGCCTCTATGGATCAGATTTGTAGGGCGGCTACCTGGTCCTCCTCACATAACTTTTCTAAATTTTATAAGTTTGACGTTTTTGCTTCTGCTGAAGCAGCTTTTGGGAGAAAGTTTTTACAGGCTGTGGTGCCCTCAGAATAGGGCCTGCCTTCTTTTTTGCCCTCCTGTTCATTCAGTGTACACTGGAGCTTGGGTATATGTTTCCCACAAGTAAGGAATGATGCCGTGGACTCTCCTCATATTAAGAAGGAAAACATAAATTATGCTTACCAGATAATTTCCTTTCCTTCTGTATGAGGAGTGTCCACGGCCCCCGCATGTATTCTCCAAAGGGCGGACCTAAATTTTGTTTTGTTCTTCTGACACCATTTATACCCTGATATTTCTCCTACTGTTACTTGTTCCCTTGGCAGAATGACTGGGATATTTAGCGAAGTGGGGGAGGTATTTAAGCCTTTGGCTATGGTGTCTTTGCCTCCTCCTTGTGACCAGGTTCTGTATTCCCACAAGTAAGGAATGAAGCTGTGGACTCTCCTCATACAGAAGGAAAGGAAATTATCTGCTAAGCATAATTTATGTTTTTTGCTAATACTTCTATATTACAAACATGCTTCTATTCAAAACTGAAATGCATCCACATGGATTCCAGTTTTGGCTAGAATGTTCCTTTAAGCCGAACGTAATATAATTTTATTTAACAGTTCCGAAGTTTATCAAAACTTCAATCCACAAACAAAGGGAAGCAGTTTAACTTGTGCAAACACTTTGAGATCATACACCAAAAGCTATTTGATTTTATGACATACATAAATTAGCCTTTTAGTTCTCTGAACTTACTATGAATAAATAATGAAAAGGTGACAGACAACACATGGAGATGAAACAATGTGATACACTTTGATGCAAAGAGCTTAAAGGACCAGTCAATACAATAGATTTGCATAATCAACAAATGCATGATAAGAAAACAATGCAATGGCACTTAGTCTGAGTAGTAGATTTTTTTTTAAAATAAATTGCAAAGTTATATCTGTTTCCACTTCCCCTGTACCATGTGACAGCCATTAGCCAATCACAAATGCATATACGTATATGCTGTGAATTCTTGCACACGCTCAGTAGGAGCTGGTGACTCAAAAAGTGTAAATATTAAAAGACTGCACATTTTGTTAATGGAAGTAAATTGGAAAGTTGTTTAAAATGACATGCTCTATCTGAATAATGAATTTTAATTTTTACTTCAGTGTCCCTTTAATTCAAGTTTTAATAATTACTGCATACAGGTATACCCCGCTCATACAGCGGGTTAGGGACCGGAGCCCCGCTGTAAAGTGAAAACCGCCTTAAAGTGAAACAAGGCAGTTTTAGCTTTCTTTTCAGTGTTTAAAATCTTGAAAACATGTTTGAACTAACATATATTAGGGGTGCAATAGTGCTACATTTAGTTTAACACTAGCACAGCAAGTATTCAATTAGTATTCAATAAATACTGTACCTGTAAAATAGTGACAATTACTGTAGTAAAATTTGCCAGACTATAGCACTGAGACACAGCTTGCACTGCAATGCTATAAACAGAGTGATCTAAGCATAACAAAATGGTGCCATTCACTTTTCTAGCAATCTCACAATGATTATAGCACTGTTTCAAAATCCTTGGAGGTTGAACTTCAGCTCCACAAAGCGCTGTATTAGCGAATCGCTGTAAAGTGAAGCGCTGTAAAGTGAGGTATACCTGTATATTGTGCCTAGTTTTCATTTTATGCTAGGCACTATATCATTTCTTTTTGCACTGAATATCAATTGTGTTTTAATGTTCAAATAATAATGTATGGATGGATAACTACTTTTAAACAAGCCATAAAGTTTAATATTTAAGATTTTTTTTATTTTTTTTTAGTATTAATGATAAAAATCTTCTAGACAATTGATCATATCCCTTATTAGTGTGAATCTCCCTATTTTACAGAGAGGAAGCTAAGCAAGTGTGGGCAAAACGAGAAGCAGAATGGGAAAGAGAGAGGAACGCACGGAATCGCCTAATGAAAGAGGTAATGTTAGTTGTATCTTGACTGGAACTGAAGAAGTCTGTGTTTAACCCCAACAGAGGTGCCAAATACATAGTTAAAGTACATCTCTGAAGCAGCAAAGACCTTGAGCACACATACTTGCAGGTTGGTAGTTTTCTTTGTAATTTGCTACAGAAAAGTGTTTTTTCTTGTCTATAGGAAACATTAAAGCCCTTAGCCAGTTTTTTTATACATGCACAGCCTAAAGGCTGATTTTCTATTTTTTTCAAATGATTATGCCAATGCAATAAACAATCTGACAGTTACTACAAAGCTAGAAAAAAAAAAGTATTTTCTTTGTCCCCCCCAAAAAATGAAGGTCCATTTCATACTATTAGTAAAAAATGTTTTGCGCAAGTGTTTGTACAACTTTTGTGTTTATCTCATTTAAAAAGGGACACTCAATCAAATTTAAACTTTCATTATTCAGATAGAGCATTCCATTTTAAACTACTTTCCAATTTACTTCCATTAACTAAATGTGCACAGTATTTTTATATTTAAACTTTTTGAGTCACCAGCTCCTACTGAGCATGTGCAAGAATAAGTGTGTATGCATTTGTGAATGGCTGATGGCTTTCACATGGTACATGAATGCATTTGTGATTGGCTGATGGCTGTAACATGGTACAGTGGGAGTGGAAAAAGACATAACTTTTAAAATTGTCAGAAAAAAAAATCTACTACTCATTTGAAGTTCAGACTAAGTGCTATTGCATTGTCTTGTTATCTTGCATTTGTTGATAATGCAAATCTACTGTGTTGACTGGTCCTTTAACCACCTTGTCCGCTGTGAAAAGCCTAAGAAATACCTTAGAATAGATTGTAGTATCATGGAAAAAGCATTATGACCATTAATGCTTTAATAATGTTGTTTTTTTATACCGGTTTTAAAAAAGCCAGATGATTTGTATAAACTTACATTAATGTCACATCACACAATATAATCTGTTACTGATATCACACACATGACAACTGCATCACCATTCCTCACATAGCCATATATGTAGTTGTAAGTTTTATAAGAGTGCACATTATATATTTGGCTTTGTGTTGTAGGAATATCAATATAGCAAGAAAAAAAAATAAAGTGATTTGGAATTCTACAGTTAAATCTTGGATTGTTTACTTCATAATTTAGTTGACATAAATTATTTTTTTATTTTACTCTCTCTAGGTACTGGCAGAGCGACAACTGCAGATCCAAGAGAGGATAGAACAAAACCAACGTGCTCAAAAGGAAGCACTGAAAATCCGTGAACAGCTTATTAGAGACCTTGAAGATGCGAAACAACTCACCTCCAGAGAGAAAAAAGAGGTGGAGGAGCAGAGAACTGCTCGGAGGTTAGAGCTGGAAGCACAGGTACAGTCACCACTATCAAGGTTTACATTGCTGCATTACAGAAACCAGTGTCCAGAATAATAGATGAGCCCAGTTTGAAGGCACTAGGCAGCTTTTGGAAAGACCTGAATTACATGTCACCTTAGATATGTGTCTAGATGTTAGCTCTGCTGATGAGCTTAGACAAGTTATGTCCAGATAAGCAGTCAAAGAAATAATATGTGACCTTATCTTTACCAGAGAACCTACTATAAATATGGTAAAGAGCCTTGTGACAGGGGCTAACCTATAGGATAGAGTCAAAAGCTAGAAATAGAAAACAAATACCGTATTTTAAGGCACAGTCTAGTCAAAATTAAAATTGCATGATTCATATAGGGCATGCAATTTTTTTTTTTTTTTTTTTTTTAAACTTGATTTATGTTCCAGACTCTTTCCAACATGGTAATTCCAAATAGTAAAGATAACATTTTCACATTTGTGCGGTACAGAGATGAAAATTAACGACACTCCCTCTACCCAGTGGGCTGAAGAAGGCCATTCCATGCAATTTAATTCCACATCAAGAAGTAAATCTGGTTCCATTTTCTTTTTTCCCCAAAAAAACATACACTCAAATAACATAAAACAATAAACTACAACAAAATATAATCCCTCCACTCCAGGGGAAGAGGGGGGTGGGGACCAAAAAACCCCTGGCACCTATGGTAAGAAAAAAAGTGACCTAATATAGTACAAATTATGTATGATCAGAATGGGGGGGGGGGCGGGGGAGGAGGAGAGGGGCACCATCTGCCACACAAATTTTCCTCCAATATGAACGTTGAGTTCCGAAAGGGGTAAAGTAACCTGCTTCTCATACGTGGGGTGATGTGCAACAGATATGGCTCCCACTTGTGAATAAAAGCCTTAATTCTTTTGTCAAGGTCTCCCTGCACGTCCGCCTGCTCCAGGAGAACCTGAACGTGCACTGCCTGTATCAATTTTCTCCAACATAGGTGTGTCCGGTCCACGGCGTCATCCTTACTTGTGGGATATTCTCCTCCCCAACAGGAAATGGCAAAGAGCCCAGCAAAGCTGGTCACATGATCCCTCCTAGGCTCCGCCTTCCCCAGTCATTCTCTTTGCCGTTGTACAGGCAACATCTCCACGGAGATGGCTTAGAGTTTTTTGGAGTCTCAATTTAGTTCTTTCAGTTCTTCAGGGGGTTCCGTTTGAACCCTTACATTCCGTAGATATTAAGTTATTATCTTGGAAGGTTTTGTTTTTGGTTGCAATTTCTTCTGCTAGAAGAGTTTCAGAGTTATCTGCTCTGCAGTGTTCTCCTCCTTATCTGGTGTTCCATGCAGATAAGGTGGTTTTGCGTACTAAACCTGGTTTTCTTCCGAAAGTTGTTTCTAACAAAAACATTAACCAGGAGATAGTCGTGCCTTCTTTGTGTCCGAATCCAGTTTCAAAGAAGGAACGTTTGTTGCACAATTTGGATGTAGTTCGTGCTCTAAAATTCTATTTAGATGCTACAAAGGATTTCAGACAAACTTCTTCCTTGTTTGTTGTTTATTCTGGTAAAAGGAGAGGTCAAAAAGCAACTTCTACCTCTCTCTCTTTTTGGCTTAAAAGCATCATCAGATTGGCTTACGAGACTGCCGGACGGCAGCCTCCTGAAAGAATCACAGCTCATTCCACTAGGGCCGTGGCTTCCACATGGGCCTTCAAGAACGAGGCTTCTGTTGATCAGATATGTAAGGCAGCGACTTGGTCTTCACTGCACACTTTTACTAAATTTTACAAATTTGATACTTTTGCTTCTTCTGAGGCTATTTTTGGGAGAAAGGTTTTGCAAGCCGTGGTGCCTTCCATCTAGGTGACCTGATTTGCTCCCTCCCATCATCCGTGTCCTAAAGCTTTGGTATTGGTTCCCACAAGTAAGGATGACGCCGTGGACCGGACACACCTATGTTGGAGAAAACAGAATTTATGTTTACCTGATAAATTACTTTCTCCAACGGTGTGTCCGGTCCACGGCCCGCCCTGGTTTTTTAATCAGGTCTGATAATTTATTTTCTTTAACTACAGTCACCACGGTATCATATGATTTCTCCTATGCAAATATTCCTCCTTTACGTCGGTCGAATGACTGGGGAAGGCGGAGCCTAGGAGGGATCATGTGACCAGCTTTGCTGGGCTCTTTGCCATTTCCTGTTGGGGAGGAGAATATCCCACAAGTAAGGATGACGCCGTGGACCGGACACACCGTTGGAGAAAGTAATTTATCAGGTAAACATAAATTCTGTTTTTTATATTTTTTAAAGGGAGGGGATTTACTGTCTGCCCAGTATTGCAAGACGAATCTCCTAGTGAGTAAAATCACAGAGTATAAGAATTTCTGACACCGTGGTGCAACCTCTAAGTCGTGCAAGAAGATAATATTGGATGGGGTTAGAGCTACATCTTCCTGTAAGACCCTCTGGAGCCAGAATTTAACTTTTTCCCATAGTCTCTGTAGCTTAGGACAGTCCCATATCATGTGAGTGAGATCAGAGGATGGAAGGGAGCATTTGTTACATTTGTCTACTGTCTGGGGGACCCATCTAAGTCTTAAACTTGGGAGAACATATGCTTGATGAATTAATTTAGTATGTGCCTCCCTTGAGTAAGCCGAGAGAGTGGCCATTCTAACTTTCTGAAAGCTAGCTGTAATCTCCTGTGGGGTGATCAAGACATCTCTCGTTCCCTGCCATTTGTTATGTATTGTTTGCATAACAGACTGTTCTAGATGATTTGTGATTTCAGTGTAAATACGGGTTATAGAGTGTGATCCCTGCTTTGTAATGCGGTCTATCTACGCTGGAGTTTGTGGCAGTGAGCTGGTTATCTGTGATGAGAGCCCGAACATAATGTCTGCACTGGAAATATGCAAACATGGTGTCAGGAGGAACAGCATAAGTCTCCCTCAGAGTATGAAAGGGGGAAATCTCAAGCGTAGTAGGGTTAATTACAGTATATGTGCAATAGAGGTCAGGCCCGAATCCTTCCATCTCTGAAAGGCTCGAGTGGTGTAGCCAGGTATAAACCTAGGATTCCCCTATATAGGTAGATATTTGGTCACTGTATGGTCTATGTTCCAGAATCGACGCAGCTTTTTCCAAGCCCTGATCGGGTCTCTAAACAATATGTTATGGGAAATATGGTGGGGCAAGGCCAGAAGTGTGTAGTGTGGAAGATAAGCTAAATTAATTGGAGCTGCGCTATCAAGTTCCACAGCAGGGCTAAAATAGTCGGATCCATCCAACCACCCCAAAACCAATTTGGCTAATGTCGCCCAGTTATACCACTGAATGTTTAGGAACATAAGACCCCCCCGCACCCAACTGCATGGATAACTTAGATATTTTGATTCTGTGTTTCTTCTAATTCCATACAAATGAGGCAAAGGTGGAGGAGATGATTTGTATATCTTTGGTGTGAAGTAAAAGAGGGAGCATTTGCAAAGGGTACAAGATTTTTGGTAAAATTATCATTTTCAATAAGTGGATTCTGCCATGAAGGGAAAGAGGAAATCCTCTCCAACCACGTATGATATCTTGTGAGCTAAATATAACTTTTGGAATATTAAGATGGTAAATACGTGTGGGGTCGACATGTAGGTGGATCCCTAAGTATTTGAAGGTTCCTGTTGTGATTTTGAGAGGGAATGCAATTTTAAACAACTTTTCAATTTAATTTTCTTTCCTAAGATATGGAGATTCCACAACGTCATTTGAATTACTAGTGGGAATATCACTCCTGGCAAGCAGGAGGAGGCAAAAAAACACCACAGCAAAGCTGTTAAATGTGTCACTCCCCTACCAATAATCTCCAGTCATTCTCTTTGCCTCTGTCAATGAAGGAGGTGACGTTTGGTGTCTGAAGAAATGAATTCCTTTTTTACTGTAGTAGACGGGGCTACTTCTACTCTGGCTAAGAGAACTATGATCCCTATAGAGGATAGCTACTCCTTTAAGGATCCGATGGACAAAAAGCTGGAGGCTTATTTGAAAAAGATGTATGTTCATCAAGGTCTTCAATTGCAACCTGCAGTTTGTATTACCACAGTAGCAATTGCGGAATCTTATTGGTGCGATGCCTTGTCTGAATCAATTTTAGTAGAGACTCCATTGGAGGAGATCCAAGATAGGATTAAGGCTCTCAAACTAGCCAATTCCTTTATTTCTGATGCTAACATGCAAGTTATTAGACTGGGAGCCAAGATGTCTGGCTTCACTGTCTTAGCCCGTAGGGCTTTGTGGCTAAAATCTTGGTCAGCTGATGTTACCTCCAAGTCCAAGCTTCTGGTGCTTCCTTACAAGGGTAAGACCTTGTTTGGACCTGGTCTGACAGAAATAATTTCTGATATTATGGGTGGAAAAGAGTCTTTTCTACCACAAGACAAGAAGAACAGACCTAAAGGACGCCAAAGTAATTTTCGTTCCTTACGTAACTTTAAAGGTCAAAAGTCTCCCTCTTCCAAGCAAGAACAGTCCAAGTCTTCTTGGAAGCCCAATCAATCTTGGAGTAAGGAGAAGCAATCAAAGAAACCCTTAGCTGACTCTAAGTCTGCATGAAGCAGCAGCCCCCGATCCAGGATCGAATCAAGTGGGGGGCAGACTTTCCCTGTTTTGTCAAGCGTGGATACGAGATGGTCCCAGATCTTTGGGCTGTGGACATAGTATCTCAGGGTTACAAAATAGAATTCAAAACTTTCCTTACCAGGGGAAGATTCCACCTCTGAAGATTATCTGCAGACCAGGTAAAAAGAGAGGCATTCTTGAACTGCGTTCACAACCTTTCCTCCCTGGGAGAAATTGTTCCAGTAAGGGAACAAGGTATAGGGTTCTATTCAAATCTGTTTGTGGTTCCCAAAAAAGAGGGAACTTTTCGACCCATTTTAGACTTAAAGTGTCTCAACAAGTTTCTCAGGGTACCGTCCTTCAAAATGGAAACTATTCGTTCCATTCTTCCTTTGGTTCAAGAGGGTAAGGTTCATGTCGACCATAGACCTGAAGGATGTGTATCTTCATGTTCCCATCCACAGGGATCATCACAAGTTCCTAGACAAAGACTTTCTGTTTGTGGCTCTTCCGTTTTGGCCTTGCCACAGCTCACAGAATTTTCTCAAAGGGTTTGGGTGCTCTCTTGTCAGTGATCAGGTCTCGGGGAATTGCAGTGGCACCCTCTCTGGACGACATATTAGTTCAGGCTCCATCTTTTCAACAAGCAAACTCTCATACAGAGATCTTGTTGTCTTTTCTACGTTCCCATGGATGAAAAGTGAATCTGGAGAAGAGTTCCCTTGTTCCAGCTACAAGGGTGGTTTTCTTAGGAACCATAATAGATTCCCTATCTATTAAAATTTTTGTGATGGAGGTCAGAAAATTCAGAATTCTCTCCTCTTGCCTCTCTCTTCAGTCTTTTTGGCCGTCAGTAGCTCAATGTATGGAGGTAATTGGTCTGATGGTCGCTGCCATGGACATCATTCACTTTGCTCGATTCCATTTGAGAGCTCTGCAGTTATGCATGCTCAGACAATGGAACGGAGACCATTCGGATCTGTCTCAGAGGATGTATGTATGTATTGTATGTATTTTATCAACTTTGGAAGGATGAAAGGCTGAGTGGACCTTGCCGGGGATCAAACCTGCAACCCTTGGGTTGCTACAGAGCTCAGCCATAGTGCCTTAGCATGCTGACCTAGAGGATAGATCTAGACCAGTCGACAAGAGACTCTCTTCCGTGGGGGCTTGCTCAGGAGCATTTGTCTCAGGGCACATGCTTCCTGAGACCTTCCTGGGTGATAATGACCATGGACGCCAGCCTGCTAGGATGGGGAGCAGTCTGGGACTCGTTAAAGGCTCAGGGACTATGGACTTGGGATGGGTCTGCTCTTCCATTAAACATCTTTGAGTTGAGAGCGATTTACAATGCTCTGATGGCTTGGCGTCAGTTGTCCTCAGCCCGGTTTATTAGGTTCCAGTCGGACATCATCACCTGAGTGGCTTACATTAACCACCAGAGAGGAACTCAAAGTTCTTTAGCGATGAAGGAGATGGCTCAGATTATTCAGTGGTTGGAAGTTCACAATTGTTGTCTATCTGCCAAGCTTCCAAGGTACGGTTCAAGGACGAGAGATTGCAAGGCCGCTCTGATAGATGCTCTGGCGGTTCCTTGGGTTTTCAGGCTAGCATACCTGTTTCCTCCATTTGTGCTCCTTCCACGAGTCATTGCTCTTGTCAAACAGGAGAGAGAGTCAGTATTTCTAATAGCTCCTGCATGGCCTTTCAGGATCTGGTATTCAGACCTAGTAAAGATGTCATCTCTGCCACCTTGGGGGTTGCCTCTGAGGAAGGACCTTCTAGCTCCATTCCTCCATTCAAATCTCGTTTTTTTCTGAAGCGGGCTGCTTGGAGATTAAACGCTTAGTTCTGGCTAAGTGTGGGTTTTCTGAGTCGGTCATTGAGACCATGCTACAGGCTCGCAAGCCTGTTACTCGTAAAATTTACCATAAGGTATGGCGTGAATACCTTTTTATTGGTGTAAATCCAATAGCTACTCTTAGAGTAGGGTCAGGATTCCTAGAATTTTGTTTTTTCTCCAGGAAGGTCTGGAGAAAGGGTTGTCAGTCACTTCTCTGAAAGGTCAGATTTCTGCTTTATCTATTCTTTTACACAAGCGTCTGGCAGATGTGCCAGATGTTCAATCTTTTTGTCAGGCCCTGGTCAGAATCAGGCCTGTGTTTAAACCTGTTGCTCCTCCTTGGAGCCTTAACCTTGTTCTTAAAGTTTTGCAGCAGGCTCCCGTTTGAGCCAATGCATTCTATTGATATTAAGTTGTTATCTTGGAAGGTTTTGTTTCTTATTGCTATCTCTTCTGCTCGGAGAGTTTCGGAACTCTCGGCTTTGCAGTCCGATTCGCCTTACCTTATCTTTCATCCAGATAAGACGGTTCTTCGTACTAAATTGCGGTTTCTTCCTAAAGTGGTTTCGGATAGAAATATTCATCAGGAAATTATTGTTCCTTCTCTCTGTCCCAATTCTTCTTCTCATAAGGAACGTCTGTTGCACAACTTGAATGTTGTGCATGCTCTAAAATTCTACCTACAGGCGTCTAAGGATTTTCAACAGTCTTCTTCCCTGTTTGTTTCTCAGGAAAGCGTAAGGGTCAGAAGGCTACCGCTACTTCTCTTTCCCTCTGGTTGAGAAGTATAATTCGTTTTGCTTATGAGACTGCTGGTCCAGCAGCGTCCTGAGAGAATTACAGCTCATTGGGTTTTCAAAAATGAAGCTTCTGTGGAATAGATTTGCAAGTCTGCATGCAACTTGGTCCTCTCTCCATAATTTTTCAAAATTTTACAAATTTGATACTTTTGCCTTGGCTATTGCCTCTTTTGGGAGAAAGGTTCTTCAAGCGGTGGTGATTTCTGTTTAGGTCTGCCTGTCTTTTTCTCCCTCTCTATTTATTCCGTGCCCTCTGGCTTAGTTATTGGTTCCCACTAGTAATTGGAATGACGTCATGGACTCTCCATATCTTAGGAAAGAAAACAAAATTTATGCATACCTGATAAATTTCTTTCTTTCCGGATATGGAGAGTCCATGACCCCACCCTTAATTAAGGCCATTATTATTTACTAAACCTCAGGCACCTCTACACCTTTTGTTTTATTCCTTTTTCCATTTCCCTTTGGTCGAATGTCTGGGGATTATGGGTAGGGGATTGACACTGTGGTGCTTTTTGCCTCCTGCTGGCCAGGAGTGATATTCCCACTAGTAATTGGAATGACTTAGTGGACTCTCCATATCCGGAAATAAAGAAATTTATCAGGTAAGCATACATTTTGTTTTATCATCAAATTTTGCTTTTTTCTCTTGGTATTCTAACATGCTAACTTCTAAGCCCGTGAAGGCCGCCTCATATCTGTATTTTTACAGTTCGTCGATAACATTGTTCTCACTCCCGTGGAATTATTTATGAGTCAGCACTGATTGGCTAAAATGCAAGTCTGTCACAAGGGGGCAGTCTGCAGAAGCTTAGATACAAGGTAATCACAGAGGTAAAACGTATATTAATATAACAGTGTTGGTTATGCAAAACTAGGAAGGGGTTATAAAGGGATTATCTTTTTAAACAATTACATTTCTGGAGTAGACTGTCATTTTTTAAGATGTACTGTCATCATAATGGGCCAGCTCCATTTCACCAGGTCTTGACAAACCATAAAAAGGGGAGAACTTTGTCTGATGAAGTTTAAATTGTATCCTTAGGAAACAATCTACTGAAGAATTGAAAGCAGGGATTCCTTAAAAATTCACTCCTAAAAAGTAAGACCGGGAGGAACATCAGGCCTCCTACAGCTTACTTTGTGGAAGACTTTTACTTAAAAATTCAAGAGGATTTTGTACTTTTATATGAAAAAAAGAAAGCTTCCTTTTATAGGCCTGGGGAAGATGAGATATTTTATCTGCACTAAAGGACCCTTAGAGACCCTAAGACATTACTTGAATAAAGATTGTTGGAAATTAATATAAAATTATCCTTATTGAAATTTCCTTGGCTCATTTCCATAAGTAGTACTTGATTATGAAGCCTGGACACTTTTTAGGGGGCCAAACACAAACATATAGCCTCACATTTTTAGGTAGGTATGAGATTCCTTCTCTTCCTGCAGCAATGCCGTCTTAGTTTAAAAAACATAATTTATGTAAGAACTTACCTGATAAATTAATTTATTTCATGGTGGCGAGAGTCCACAAGCTTGTTACTGATGGGATATACATTCCTACCGGGAGGGGGCAAAGTTTCCCAAACTTTAAATGCCTACAAACAACAAATATACCTCCCACCTCACTCATACCTCAGTTTAACATATAGCCAAGTTAGTGAGGTGTATAAGGAGTAAAAAGCATAAAAAAGAGGAACAGGATAAATTATGTGCTTTATACAAAAAAATCATAACCCCCCCAAAAAAATGGGTGGGCCTCGTTGACTCTTGCCACCATGAAATAAATGCATTTATCAGGTAAGTTCTTACATAAATTAGGTTTTCTTTCATATAGGTGGCAAGAGTCCACAAGCTTGTTACTGATGGGATATAATACCCAAGATGTGGAAGTCCACGAGTAACAAAGAATAAAGGGAGGGATAAAATAAAATAAAAAAGGGTCTATTTCCGCTGAGAAATTAAAGCCAAATAATAATGGTCTTCCTAAAATTTTAAAAAAACCTTAAATAATAGGCACTAGAATTAAATTGAGACAGCTGCTTGAAGAACCTTTCTACGAAAAGCTGCTTCTGTAATAGCAAAATACATAAAAATGGTGCAATTTAGTAACGGTATGCAAAGAAGACCAAGTGGCTGCTTTGCAGATTTCATCAACTGAAGCTTCATTTTTGAAAGTCCAGGATGTGGCAACTGATCATGTAGAATGAGCTGTAATTCTCTGAGGCAGAGACTGGCCCGCCTCCAAATAAGCATTGTGAATTAGAAGTTTTAACCAAGATGCCAAAGAAATGGCAAAGGCTTTCTGACTTTATCTAGAACCAGAAAAAAATAACAAGTAGAATAGAAGTGTTTCTGAAATCTTTAGTAGCATCAACATAATATTTCAATGCTCTTACCACATCCAAAGATGTCCACATCCAAAGAAGATCTTTCAAGAGTATTCTTAGGATTCTATTAATGTTGTTAGAATTCACAACTGTAGGCAAAAAATTGGACAAAGTCCGCAAAAAGCTTTATCTTGATGGAAAATCAGATAAGGAGACTAACAAAAGAGAGCAGACAATTCAGAAACTCTTCTAGCAGAAAAGATAGCCAAGATAAATAACACATTTTCCAAGAAAAGTAGTTTAATGTCCAAAGAATGCATAGCCTCAAAAGGAGGAGCCTGCAAAGTCTTTAGTACCAAATTTAGACTCCAGGGAGGAGAAATAGAAATAACAGGTTTTATGCGAGTCAAAGCCTGGACGAAACAGTGAATAATTAGGAAGATTAGCAATCTTTCTGTGAAATAAAACAGAGCAGATATTTGTCCTTTCAAAGTATTTGGCAGACAAACCTTTATCCAAACCATCCTGAAGAAACCTAAGAATTCTAAAAGAATGCCAGGAGTAATCATGAGTGACCACAATGAAATATATATTTTCCAAACCTTATGATATATTTTCCTTGAAACAGGCTTACAAGCCTGTATCATAGTGTTAATCACTGAGTTAGAGAAACCTCTATGACTAAGGACTAAGCGTTCAATTTCCATTTCTTCAAATTTAGAGATTTGATATCGGATGGAAAAACGCCCTTGAGACAGAAGGTCAGGTTTTAGAGGAAGTGACCAAGGTTGGCAACTGGGCATTTGGACAAGGTCCGCATACCAGAACCTGTGAGGCCATGCTGATGCTATCAGAATCACATAAGATTGTTCCATTATGATCTTTGAGATCACTCTTGGAAGGAGAACCAGAGCTGGAAAAATGTAAGCAAGTTGGTAAAACCAAGGAACTGCTAGAGCATCCATCAATTCCTCCTAAGGATCCCTGGACCTGGAGAGGTATCTGGGAAGTTTCTTGTTCAGATGAGAGGCCATCAGATCTATCTCTGGACAGCTCCACATCTGTACAATTCGATACATGTGTTAAAAATCACAGGATAACTGCACAGTTGCAGAAAATCATTTAGATAAATGTGTTATAAATCACAGAATAAGTGCACAGTTGCAGCAGATTCTTTAGATAAATGTGTTATACATCAGAGTAAGTGCACAGTTGCAACAGATAATTTAAACTAATGTGTTATACATAATAGAGTAAGTGTACAGTTGCAGCAGATTATTTAGATAAATGTGTTATAAATCAGAGTAAGTGCACAGTTGCAGCAAATCATTTAGATAAATGTATTATAAATCACAGAATAAGTGCACAATTGCAACAGATCATTTAGATGTGTATATAAATCAAAATAAAAATGCACTACTGAGGGAACCCCTATCACTAGAAGATACGTCAGTATGCTGGTGGTCAATACAAAATTCACTAATTTTATGAAAGTGTGTATAGCAGTCATAGCCTTCTCTATGGCTGCAGCAATATAATCTTTCATATCTGCAGGAATACCTGACTGAGATGAAATAGCAGTGGATGTATTTGTACTCATAGAAACATTATCAGCATGTATTACATTTTCAAAACAGGTGCCACATAATTGAGCTGAAGAAATAAAATCAGCTTGTTTACAACAAACACACTTAGCTTTGGTAGAATTGTGTTCATGCAGCTTAGTTCCTATGGTAGCATCAGAGGCAGGGTCAGCTTGAGACATCATTGCAAAATGTAAAAAAAAAGAAAAATAACATTACATAGCAAAATATCAAATCTCCTCAAATACAGCAGTTTTCAGGAATGGGAAAAAAAGGCACGAAAAAGTTAGCGCCAAAAAAGGCGCAAAATTGATGATACGATAAAAAGACGTAATTTGCGTCATCGTGCGTGCAACTTTGCCAGTGAAATTTAAGAAAGTAACCTCCGTGATTACTGAGATAACTGGAGCCCAAAGGTAAGTATTTTAAAATAAATCTGCAGACCGTTTGTATGACCCACACAGGTATTCAAATACTCAACTGACCGCTTGCAATGTAAGCAAATTAGCAACCTAGCTACATCAGCACAGCAAATTCCAGAATAAACACAATTTCCATTCTGATGCTATATAAACTGCTGAAAGGAAATAAGACCTGTCTCATGGCTAATATATACAATATAGATTAAAAACTTTACTTAAGAAATTGCCTTCCATAGCTGAGTGTCTTAAAAATGATATATACTTACCATAAGACACCCATCCACATATAGCAGACAGTCAAACCAGTACTGAAACATATCAACAGAGGTAATGGTAGAGGAGTATAATGTCGATCTGTAAAGGAGGCAGCAGATGAATCCCTGCGACCGAATTTACAGAGAGCCTTAGAATAGATTTCTCATAGGCGAAAACATGGTATCATCAGGCAATACTCCCTTCACATCCCTCAGACAAACACTGTACTTAGAGAGGAACTGGGCTTCAATATGCTTAGAAGCGCCTTTCACTGAAGTATCAAGCACATCGTGCTTCTCCACCTCCTAAGGAGGCAAAGTTTATAATACGGAGGTATGAGTGAGGTGGGAGGTGTATTTATAGGCATTTGAGGTTTGGGAAACTTTGCCCCCTCCTGGTAGGAATGTATATCCCTTCAGTAACAAGCTTGTGGACTCTCGCCAGCTATATGAAAGAAATCACTAACCAAGGGAAGCTTGGTGAATGGTATAGACATTTTAAGTATGATTCCTTTCCATTTATCTTTGTTCACTCTAGCAGTATTATTGTTCGGCTGAGATAATACAATCAACAATGCACCTGGAAATTTGAGCTTTGCTTGCATACATATGAGATGTCATTGTGGAATAACTAGTAGCTTACCACATTACCTTCATTCTTTTTCCCTGTCAATATATACAGTATCACACAAAAGTGAGTACACTCCTCACATTTTTGATAATATTTTATTATATCTTTTCATGTGACAACACTGAAGAAATTACACTTTGCTACAATGTAAAGTAGTGAGTGTACAGCCTGTATAACAGTGTACATTTGCTGTCCCCTCAAAATAACTCAACACACAGCCATTTAATGTCTAAACCGTTGGCAACAAAATTGAGTACACCCCTAAGGGGAAATGTCCAAATTGGGCCCAAAGTGTCAATATTTTTTGTGGCCACCATTATTTTACAGCACTGCCTGAACCCTCTTGGGCATGAGTTCACCAGAACTTCACAGTTTGCCACTGGAGTCCTCTTCCACTCCTCCTTGACAACATCACAGAGCTGGTAGATGTTAGAGACCTTGCGCTCCCTCACCTTCCGTTTGAGGATACCCCACAGATGTTCAATAGGGTTTAGGTCTGGAGACATGCTTGGCCAGTCCATCACCTTTACCCTCAGCTTCTTTAGCAAGGCAGTGGTCATCTTGGAGGTGTGTTTGGGGTCGTTATCATATTGAAATATTGCCCTGCGGACCAGTCTCCGAAGGAAGGGGATCATGCTCTGCTTCAGTATGTCACAGTACATGTTGGCATTCATGGTTCCCTCAATGAACTGTAGCTCCCCAGTGCCGGCAGCACTCATGCAGGCGCAGACCATGACACTCCCACCACCATGCTTGACTGCAGGCAAGACACGGTTATCTTTGTACTCCTCACCTGGTTGCCGCCACACACGCTTGACACCATCTGAACCAAATAAGTTTATCTTGGTCTCATCAGACCACAGGACATGGTTCCAGTAATCCATGTCCTTAGCCTGCTTGTCTTCAGCAAACTGCAGGCTTTCTTGTATGGTCTGAGCACTGACAGGCTTACCCCCACCCCTTTAAACTCTGCAGCAATCCTGGCAGCACTCATACGTCTATTTCCCAAAGACAACCTCTGGATATGACGCTGAGCATGTGCACTCAACTTCTTTGGTCGACCATGGCGAGGCTTGTTCTTAGTGAAACCTGTCTTGTGAAACTGCTGTATGGTCTTGACCACCGTGATACAGCTCAGTTTCAGGTTCTTGGCAATCTTCTTATAGCCTAGGCCATCTTTATGTAGAGCAACAATTCTTTTTTTCAGATTCTCAGAGAGTTCTTTGCCATGAGGTGCAATGTTGAACTTCCAGTGACCAGTATGAGAGAGTGTAAGAGCAATAACACCAAATTTAACACACCTGCTCCCCATTCACACCTGAGACGTTGTAACACTAATGAGTCACATGACACCCTGGGGAGGGGAAATGGCTAATTGAGCCCAATTTGGACATTTCCAAATAGGGGTGTACTCACTTTTGTTGCCAACGGTTTAGACATTAATGGCTGTGTATTGTTGTTTTGAGGGGACAGCAAATTTACACTGTTATACAGGCTGTACACTCACTACTTTACATTGTAGCAAAGTGTCATTTTTTCAGTGTTGTCACATGAAAAGACATAATAATTTTTTCGTGGGAGCAAAGACCATCCTGATCCCATTGTGATATCCCTTCACTTACTGTATAATGTTGGATCTTATCATTATCCTGGACACATTCTGCTATCTTCAACTAAATTAAGTGCAAGGAGACTCTTCTATATACCTCGTCCTTTTTCTTCTAATTAGTCCCTCTATCTCTTACCCCCTAGACCCTCTTTATGATTCCCTTTCTCCCTCCTTTCCCCTTACCCTCCCCTTTTTTTTCACCTATAGTTATTTTTTCTGAAATGACTAGTTAAGAAATGCAGTAAATTTATCTGTAGATGTATAATTTCTGGTCTCAGCAATCTGTTTTTCTTTCATGTAATTAACAAGAGTCCATGAGCTAGTGACGTATGGGATATACATTCCTACCAGGAGGGGCAAAGTTTCCCAAACCTTAAAATGCCTATAAATACACCCCTCACCACACCCACAAATCAGTTTTACAAACTTTGCCTCCAAGGGAGGTGGTGAAGTAAGTTTGTGCTAGATTCTACGTTGATATGCGCTCCGCAGCAAGTTGGAGCCCGGTTTTCCTCTCAGCGTGCAGTGAATGTCAGAGGGATGTGAAGAGAGTATTGCCTATTGAATGCAGTGATCTCCTTCTACGGGGTCTATTTCATAAGGTTCTCTGTTATCGGTCGTAGAGATTCATCTCTTACCTCCCTTTTCAGATCGACGATATACTCTTATATTTACCATTTCCTCTACTGATTCTCGTTTCAGTACTGGTTTGGCTTTCTACAAACATGTAGATGAGTGTCCTGGGGTAAGTAAGTCTTATTTTCTGTGACACTCTAAGCTATGGTTGGGCACTTTATTTATAAAGTTCTAAATATATGTATTCAAACATTTATTT
Source organism: Bombina bombina (assembly GCF_027579735.1). NCBI lineage: Eukaryota > Metazoa > Chordata > Amphibia > Anura > Bombinatoridae > Bombina > Bombina bombina. The sequence goes on along the minus strand of NC_069500.1, from coordinate 470,250,792 downwards.
GCCTTGTCTCAGAATGTTCAACTTTCCTTATTTTCAGACAGTCAGTTTCATATTTGGGATTATGCATTGAATTATCATATTTTTTCTTACCTCAAAAATTTGACTTTTTTCCCTGTGGGCTGTTAGGCTCGCGGGGGCTGAAAATGCTTCATTTTATTGCGTCATTCTTGGCGCGGACTTTTTTGGCGCAAAAATTCTTTTCCGTTTCCGGCGTCATACGTGTCGCCGGAAGTTGCGTCATTTTTTGACGTTATTTTGCGCCAAAAATGTCGGCGTTCCGGATGTGGCGTCATTTTTGGCGCCAAAAGCATTTAGGCGCCAAATAATGTGGGCGTCTTATTTGGCGCTAAAAAATATGGGCGTCGCTTTTGTCTCCACATTATTTCAGTCTCATTTTTCATTTGCTTCTGGTTGCTAGAAGCTTGATGTTTGGCATTTTTTCCCATTCCTGAAACTGTCTTATAAGGAATTTGATCTATTTTGCTTTATATGTTGTTTTTTCTCTTACATATTGCAAGATGTCTCACGTTGCATCTGAGCCAGAAGATACTACAGGAAAACCACTGCCTGCTGGATCTACCAAAGCTAAGTGTATCTGCTGTAAACTTTTGGTAGCTATTCCTCCAGCTGTTGTTTGTAATAATTGTCATGACAAACTTGTTAAAGCAGATAATATTTCCTTTAGTGATGTACCATTGCCTGTTGCAGTTCCCTCAACATCTAAGGTGCAGAATGTTCCTGATAACATAAGAGATTTTGTTTCTGAATCCATAAAGAAGGCTTTGTCTGTTATTTCTCCTTCTAGTAAACGTAAAAAGTCTTTTAAATCTTCTCTCTCTACAGATGAATTTTTAAATGAACACCATCATTCTGATTCTTTGGACTCTTCTGGTTCAGAGGATTCTATCTCAGAGATTGATGCTGATAAATCTTCATATTTATTTAAGATGGAATTTATTCGCTCTTTACTTAAAGAAGTACTAATTGCTTTAGAAATAGAGGATTCTAGTCCTCTTGATACTAATTCTATACGTTTGGATAAGGTTTTTAAAGCTCCTGCGGTTATTCCAGAAGTCTTTCCTGTTCCTAATGCTATTTCTGCTGTAATTTCCAAGGAATGGGATAAATTGGGTAATTCATTTACTCCTTCTAAACGTTTTAAGCAATTATATCCTGTTCCGCCTGACAGGTTAGAATTTTGGGACAAAATCCCTAAAGTTGATGGGGCTATTTCTACCCTTGCTAAACGTACTACCATTCCTACGTCAGATGGTACCTCGTTTAAGGATCCTTTAGATAGAAAAATTGAATCTTTTCTAAGAAAAGCTTATCTATGTTCAGGTAATCTTCTTAGACCTGCTATATCATTGGCTGATGTTGCTGCAGCTTCAACTTTTTGGTTGGAAACTCTAGCGCAACAAGTAACAAATCGTGATTCTCATGATATTATTATTCTTCTCCAGCATGCTAATAATTTCATCTGTGATGCCATTTTTGATATTATTAGAGTTGATGTTAGGTTTATGTCTCTGGCTATCTTAGCCAGAAGAGCTTTATGGCTTAAGACCTGGAATGCTGATATGGCTTCTAAATCAACTCTACTTTCCATTTCTTTCCAGGGAAACAAATTATTTGGTTCTCAGTTGGATTCTATTATTTCAACTGTTACTGGTGGGAAAGGAACTTTTTTACCACAGGATAAAAAGTCTAAAGGTAAAAACAGGGCTAACAATCGTTTTCGTTCCTTTCGTTTCAACAAAGAACAAAAGCCTGATCCTTCGTCCTCAGGAGCAGTTTCAGTTTGGAAACCATCTCCAGTCTGGAATAAATCCAAGCCTGCTAGAAAGGCAAAGCCTGCTTCTAAGTTCACATGAAGGTACGGCCCTCATTCCAGTTCAGCTGGTAGGGGGCAGGTTACGTTTTTTCAAAGAAATTTGGATCAATTCTGTTCACAATCTTTGGATTCAGAACATTGTTTCAGAAGGGTACAGAATTGGTTTCAAGATGAGACCTCCTGCAAAGAGATTTTTTCTTTCCCATGTCCCAGTAAATCCAGTGAAAGCTCAAGCATTTCTGAATTGTGTTTCAGATCTAGAGTTGGCTGGAGTAATTATGCCAGTTCCAGTTCCGGAACAGGGGATGGGGTTTTATTCAAATCTCTTCATTGTACCAAAGAAGGAGAATTCCTTCAGACCAGTTCTGGATCTAAAATTATTGAATCGTTATGTAAGGATACCAACGTTCAAGATGGTAACTGTAAGGACTATATTGCCTTTTGTTCAGCAAGGGAATTATATGTCCACAATAGATTTACAGGATGCATATCTGCATATTCCGATTCATCCAGATCATTATCAGTTCCTGAGATTCTCTTTTCTAGACAAGCATTACCAATTTGTGGCTCTACCGTTTGGCCTTGCTACAGCTCCAAGAATTTTCACAAAGATTCTCGGTGCCCTTCTGTCTGTAATCAGAGAACAGGGTATTGTGGTATTTCCTTATTTGGACGATATCTTGGTACTTGCTCAGTCTTTACATTTAGCAGAGTCTCATACGAATCGACTTGTGTTGTTTCTTCAAGATCATGGTTGGAGGATCAATTTACCAAAAAGTTCTTTGATTCCTCAAACAAGGGTAACCTTTCTGGGTTTTCAGATAGATTCAGTGTCCATGACTCTGTCTTTAACAGACAAGAGACGTCTAAAATTGATTACAGCTTGTCGAAACCTTCAGTCTCAATCATTCCCTTCGGTAGCCTTATGCATGGAAATTCTAGGTCTTATGACTGCTGCATCGGACGCGATCCCCTTTGCTCGTTTTCACATGCGACCTCTTCAGCTATGTATGCTGAACCAATGGTGCAGGGATTACACGAAGATATATCAATTAATATCTTTAAAACCGATTGTTCGACACTCTCTAACGTGGTGGACAGATCACCTTCGTTTAATTCAGGGGGCTTCTTTTGTTCTTCCGACCTGGACTGTAATTTCAACAGATGCAAGTCTCACAGGTTGGGGAGCTGTGTGGGGATCTCTGACGGCACAAGGAGTTTGGGAATCTCAGGAGGTGAGATTACCGATCAATATCTTGGAACTCCGTGCAGTTTTCAGAGCTCTTCAGTTTTGGCCTCTTCTGAAGAGAGAATCGTTCATTTGTTTTCAGACAGACAATGTCACAACTGTGGCATACATCAATCATCAAGGAGGGACTCACAGTCCTCTGGCTATGAAAGAAGTATCTCGAATTTTGGTTTGGGCGGAATCCAGCTCCTGTCTAATCTCTGCGGTTCATATCCCAGGTGTAGACAATTGGGAAGCGGATTATCTCAGTCGCCAAACGTTGCATCCGGGCGAATGGTCTCTTCACCCAGAGGTATTTCTTCAGATTGTTCAAATGTGGGGGCTCCCAGAGGTAGATCTGATGGCCTCTCATCTAAACAAGAAACTTCCCAGGTATCTGTCCAGATCCCGGGATCCTCAGGCGGAGGCAGTGGATGCATTATCACTTCCTTGGAGGTATCATTCTGCCTATATCTTTCCGCCTCTAGTTCTTCTTCCAAGAGTAATCTCCAAGATTCTGAGGGAATGCTCGTTTGTTCTGCTAATAGCTCCGGCATGGCCTCACAGGTTTTGGTATGCGGATCTTGTCCGGATGGCATCTTGCCAACCATGGACTCTTCCGTTAAGACCAGACCTTCTGTCACAAGGTCCTTTTTTCCATCCGGATCTGAAATCCTTAAATTTAAAGGTATGGAGATTGAACGCTTGATTCTTGGTCATAGAGGTTTTTCTGACTCCGTGATTAATACTATGTTACAGGCTCGTAAATCTGTATCTCGAGAGATATATTATAGAGTCTGGAAGACTTATATTTCTTGGTGTCTTTCTCATCATTTTTCTTGGCATTCTTTTAGAATACCGAGAATTTTACAGTTTCTTCAGGATGGTTTAGATAAGGGTTTGTCCGCAAGTTCTTTGAAAGGACAAATCTCCGCTCTTTCTGTTCTTTTTCACAGAAAGATTGCTATTCTTCCTGATATTCATTGTTTTGTACAAGCTTTGGTTCGTATAAAACCTGTCATTAAGTCAATTTCTCCTCCTTGGAGTTTGAATTTGGTTCTGGGAGCTCTTCAAGCTCCTCCGTTTGAACCTATGCATTCATTGGACATTAAATTACTTTCTTGGAAAGTTTTGTTCCTTTTGGCCATCTCTTCTGCTAGAAGAGTTTCTGAATTATCTGCTCTTTCTTGTGAGTCTCCTTTTCTGATTTTTCATCAGGATAAGGCGGTGTTGCGAACTTCTTTTGAATTTTTACCTAAAGTTGTGAATTCCAACAACATTAGTAGAGAAATTGTGGTTCCTTCATTATGTCCTAATCCTAAGAATTCTAAGGAGAAATCGTTGCATTCTTTGGATGTTGTTAGAGCTTTGAAATATTATGTTGAAGCTACGAAATCTTTCCGTAAGACTTCTAGTCTATTTGTTATCTTTTCCGGTTCTAGGAAAGGCCAGAAAGCTTCTGCCATTTCTTTGGCATCTTGGTTGAAATCTTTAATTCATCTTGCCTATGTTGAGTCGGGTAAAATTCCGCCTCAGAGAATTACAGCTCATTCTACTAGGTCAGTATCTACTTCCTGGGCGTTTAGGAATGAAGCTTCGGTTGACCAGATCTGCAAAGCAGCAACTTGGTCCTCTTTGCATACTTTTACTAAATTCTACCATTTTGATGTATTTTCTTCTTCTGAAGCAGTTTTTGGTAGAAAAGTTCTTCAGGCAGCGGTTTCAGTTTGAATCTTCTGCTTATGTTTTTTGTTAAACTTTATTTTGGGTGTGGATTATTTTCAGCAGGAATTGGCTGTCTTTATTTTATCCCTCCCTCTCTAGTGACTCTTGTGTGGAAAGATCCACATCTTGGGTAATCATTATCCCATACGTCACTAGCTCATGGACTCTTGTTAATTACATGAAAGAAAACATAATTTATGTAAGAACTTACCTGATAAATTCATTTCTTTCATATTAACAAGAGTCCATGAGGCCCACCCTTTTTTGTGGTGGTTATGATTTTTTTGTATAAAGCACAATTATTCCAATTCCTTATTTTATATGCTTCGCACTTTTTTTCTTATCACCCCACTTCTTGGCTATTCGTTAAACTGATTTGTGGGTGTGGTGAGGGGTGTATTTATAGGCATTTTAAGGTTTGGGAAACTTTGCCCCTCCTGGTAGGAATGTATATCCCATACGTCACTAGCTCATGGACTCTTGTTAATATGAAAGAAATGAATTTATCAGGTAAGTTCTTACATAAATTATGTTATTTGTTTATGTTACCTGTAAAACTATCAATAAAAATCATTTAAAAGAAAAGACATAATAAAATATTTACAAAAATGTGAGGGGTGTACTCACTTTTGTGAGATACTGTATATGAAGACAGTAAATTATATCCAAGGTGTTATCAGAGGCAACCTTAGTTAGGAATTTGGGAAATGGTAAGAAATTGAAAGCCTCTGGTGGAGATAATAGCCAGAAAATAATATTCTTAAGAGGATACTTCCCATAATGATGCAGGACATAAGTGCGTGGTAAACACCATGGAGCCACTAAATATTTTGGCTGTATTTGAGCACTGTTAGACTATGTATGGAACTTCCATAAAAATTTTAATATAAAGAAATCCCATGTCATTGCATCCATGCATAGAAAACATGCCAAACATGGTAGTAGGCTGTAGAAGTGTTGCCTTGCTAACTGATGTCTCAACAAGAGCACCCTTTGGGCATTAGCAATATTAGTAGCTTTAGGTAAAAAAGAAAATTCAAAACCGAGTTGCATAATTGCATCTAGGATGTCATGTGATTGTACGTCTGCCAGGGGATCTTTGTCTAGGTTGGCTGAACAATACTCAAAAACTTTGATAATGATAAATAGCTAGTATGGGATGAGATTAGAGCTGCAACAACTAATCAATAATAAACGATTATGAAAATAGTTGTCAACGAATCTCATAATCGATTAGTTGGTCTGTGCACGACACCAGGTTGCTTTACTCCAATGAGCTCCTGCACATGGTATTGTGTTTTTATGGTTACGTCCTTAGCCTAAAGGAAGTCTACAGACATTTATTTTTTACTTTTTCAGGACAGTATAAGTTTACAACTACTCCTGGCTTATGTGCAACCCAGAAATAAAATGGGCATCATCATTTGGGTTGTTTATATTAATTCAGGTGATTTGGGACTATGCTTTGCATGATATAGCGCTGAGCGTGTTATTTACACCCAGCTCTAGATTGATGGGAGTTTTTCTTTGAATTTATGTGCACTATTATCTGTTTGCTCAATTATTAGTGGATTACTTGCTATTGCTGATTATATGTACTCTATAGATAAATGTGTAAGGCTTTGTCCTGTTTTTGATATATAGTCATTAGCACTTTTTACTTTTTTTTTTTTAGATTTTAAATTAATTGTAATATGTACCAAATGTAACCTATATACATGTGTAGGTATGTATGTATGTATGTATATGTATATATATATATATATATATATGTATGTGTATATGTATGTATGTATGTATATATATATATATATATATATATATATATATATATATATATATATATATATATATATATATATATATATGTATGTATGTGTATGTGTGTATGTATATATATATATATATATATATATATATATATATATATATATATATATATATATATATATATATATATCTGTCATTTTAAGAGCGGACTAGATATTTTTTCCCTAACCTTATAGCTTATACCATTACATATAGATATTATGATATTTTTATGTTCGAATGAAGTCCAGACTTATTTTAAGAGGCCACTTGCCAAGGAGGGAAAACCCTTTGCATTGGTGGAGAGATAAAGGGACATTTCGGTCAAAATTTAACTGCACATAGATTAATTACACCTTTGAATAGAAACATATTTGCAATATACATGTATTGGCCAAAATGCTTCTAGTAAAAGTTATCACTGTTTTAGTATTAACATTTTTCTCTGCACGTTCATGTGAAGCATAGCTATATATTCTCAGTGCACCGGCATTTTAAATACTGCAGCTGCTCAGAGTGCCAGTGGGGCTTGTATCATGTCAGCAATTAACAAACTGAGTACTTGCCAGATGATACAAGCACCTTATGCTCTCTGAGCAAGTGCTGTGTTTAAAATGCTGGTGCACAGTGCATACATAAATACTCATTTAAAACAGCTGTAGCATTTATTAGAAGCATTTTTGCGAATACGTGTATGTTACAAAAATGCTTCTATTCAAAACTGAAATGCATTCATGTGGATTCTAATTTTGGCTGGAATGTCCCTTTAACAAAGATAAATATCCCACCTTGGTGAATTTGACAAAACCCTACTTATGTATCTCAAACACCTCAACACCATGTGAGTGCCTCTTCTTTGTTGCAGGCAAAATAGCTGCAAAAAGAGAGCCAGCCTAGGCCAGGAGCATGTGGAGATGTTGACATTTTTGCATTTCAATGCAAAGTTTCTGAAAGAGTGAGAAAACAAAATGTTATTAACAGTGATTGTCTACCTCTTTTGAATCCTTTTAATGGTTTTGTTTTGCTTAATTTATAAAAATTTGTCCTGCTGCTTAAAAATTGGACAAACAGTTGTGTAAATGTAAAATTGTAAAGGTTTAGTCTGGTTTATATTTGTAACACTCAGTATGTGGATTATATTTTAAATATAGGAAAAACATGTTTGTTTTGTTATCCGATTAGTCGATTAATTGAAAACATAATCGGCCGATTAATCGATTATGAAATAATAGTTAGTTGCAGCCCAAGATGAGATAAACGAAGACAAATCTAAAGAGAATATTTTTGTTTCATTTTCTAGCCATACAATTTTCAAATGCACCAGTTCCATCCATCGAGAACATTTTATATATATTTATTTTTTATCAAATGTGAAATAACTGTGCCGGCCTTAGGAGGATAATCCATATATTAAGAAACAATAAGTGGAATAGCAGTCAAAGGAGCAATAGGAAACTCAGGCCATTGTTCAGAGTATACCAGTAAGTTTTAGGTGGTATAACGGATTTATAGATATGGAGAGTATTTTTCATAGCCTGAAGAACACAGATAAGTAAAACAAAACACTCTTTGGTCAGTGGGTTTGTCTCTGGTTTACAGGCAGAGCTAAGGGAAATTCTTTAAATAGTGACATATGGCTGTTTCCGAGGGACAGAGCTCAGAATTGGGCTTGTCCCTCTCAAATAGGGACAGTTAGGTGGTCTGACTGAGAAATGAATAGGCTCTTTAAATCGAATGTGTGACTACCTGTTGGTGCTTAGTTTATGTTATACAAATTAGTATCTAATTATGCTCTCTAGAGGCATTGTCTGCATAAATCCAGGCCTATTAAGTAATGTAATCTTTATTAAAATGACCTGCATGTTTCCATTTTCAGTAACTTCACATTTCTTTTTCAATAAATCTTGTAGATTTCTGAACGTTGCCTACAGGAGAACAAAGCCATTTTACAATTGGAGGAAGAAGATAGAGAAGCCAGACTGGCAGAGGATAAGGAAAATGACTTATTGCAACAGGAAGAAGAAATTATGACTCAGAGGGGTTATCAGAAAAAGGTACATTGTGGTATTAAATATAGTTAACTTTAAAGGGACATTTTACATTGCTGGACACAATTTTAAAAGAATGGTTAATACCCACCATACTATTGATTTTCCTCCTGTGTGTCCAGTTCTCTTCCAAGTCATTCTCTTACTTCTTTTATAATTTGGTGAGAGTCCACGATTCAACCCCTGTCCACAAGGAGGCAAAGATTCCCAAAACTCTTAAGAGCACTTAATTCTTCCCACCTCTCTGGTATTCCATTCCTATGTTTACCTCCACATGAGGAAGGTGAATAATTGAGGTGCTCCAGATTCTTTGTTGAGAAGGGTCTTCAGACTGATTTGAGGCCCATTTTACCCCTCACAGAGCTTCTACTTGGGACAGAGGGGAGATTGGAGTATTGGGTAGTGACATAATCGCTCCCAGTGAGGAGTTAATCACAAGACTGCCACACGTGTCATGGGGACCGGTCCCTTAGCCTCCCCTTGTTGGGTAGTCAGTATACTCCAAACACAGATCCTCTGCTGTTACGTTTTTACAGCACTGGATGGGCTGTCTACGGGAAACAGTCTTTTCTGTAGCTAATTAGCACAGTAGAGTGGGTAAATCTTAAAGGGACACTGAACCCAATTTTTTTCTTTTGTGATTCAGATAGAGCATGCAATTTTAAGCAATTTTCTAATTTACTCCTTTTATCAAATTTTCTTCATTCTCTTGGTATGTTTATTTGAAAAGCAAGAATGTAAGTTTAGATGCCGGCCCATTTTTGGTGAACAACCTGAATTGTCCTTGCTGATTGGACAGCACCAATAAAAAAGTGCTGTCCATGGTTCTGAACTAAAAAATTGCTGGCTCCTTTGCTAAGATGTCTTCTTTTTCAAATAAAGATAGCAATAGAACGAAGAAAAATTGATAATAGGAGTAAATTAGAAAGTTGCTTAAAATTGCATGCTGTATCTGAATTATGAAAGAAAAAATTGGGTTCAGTGTCCCTTTAAGGAAAGAAAAGACGTTTTCTTGCATTCACATAGCCCTCAGGCTATTAACAGGTACATTCTAGCTAGGGGGACATACATATGTAACAGACTAACTCCGCCTTTATTACTTAGACTTTTCATACTTAGTCTAATAATTATGGAAACTTTATTATGTGTTAAAATCTGCTATTTACCATTCAGCTAATTCACCTGGGAGTTACATCTCAATGCAATCTTATATCCTCGTTTATATGCACAGTAAGGGGGAATTAAACGGTTTGGCAATTAGAGGGGAGTCGCTTTGTGTATTTTTGGGCACTTATCAAGTAAGCATAAATTTTGTTTTTACATTTTTACTTCATTTTTTTCTGGCGGAACTTCTAGTTGCACCTACCTCTCTTTACCTGTCTTGTTTATTCCTAACCTTCTACTCCCCCTTGGCTGTACGTCAGACTGGAATACCAGAGAGGGGGAATGGGTTAAGTGCTCCCTCCTAGTGGCCAGGAGTTAAATCCCAGGAGTAATGACTTGAGCACTCACCACCATGAAAGAAATTAATCATACATTTTGTTTTTAAACCATCAAAGCTGCTAGTTGGGGGCATTCTGTAAGAAGAGGCAGAGCTTCAGCACATTAGAGCACATGTATTGTTGCACTTTGTGACCGAAGTGGTGCAAATTCATAGATTGTTGGTGTTGCTAGATTTTTGACAGCTGTATTTTGCACTTTACTTTAGCTCACACAATTGAACGTAAGTTTTACTTTTTTATATTTATAACTAACAGAAAAATGTCGCCACTGCAAAACATATACAACTTCTACTCTATATTGTGCACTCCAAACTAAAGTGCATGATACGGCCCATTATAAAACACAATGTCACTGATCTGTGAATGCGCACTCGTTCTGCCATAGGGTGTGATAATGCTCAAGTTCCAAGACTTCAGCGCCAAATGTGAAGATGCAGAGCTTCAATAACCAGAATTTGCAAGTGGTTAAAATAAGGGAAAAGCTTTGAAAGGACAGTCTGCAATACACTTTTTATTGTTTTAAAAGATAGATAATCCCTTTATTACCCATTCCCCAGTTTTGCACAACAAACACCTCTGTGATTACCTTGTATCTAAGCATCTTCTGACCGCCGATCAAATGACTATTTATTATCTATTGACTTGCATGTAGTACTGTGTTGTGCTAAATCTTACATAACTCCTTGGGCGTGAGCACAAGTTTGCTAGTTCATGTGGCCCATATAGATAGTACAGCTTGAAAAAGGCCAATGTAACGGCCGAAACGCGTAGCGAACTACTGTGAAAAACTCTTTTAATTCACCATTGGGTCACAAATAAACCCACTGTGACAAAAAAAGAACTTCAAATCTTCCGATATAAGCAACATTGGATTTTAAACTGTTTCATCCTACACACGCTTCCAACTTTAAGCGGAAGAAAAGACCGGAGAAAAGAAAATACACTGGCAGTTTTATCTTGCCCCCTCCGAAAACTGCTCTCTGAACTGAGGACTGGAACTCCAGAGGTGATTAACCTTTTTCCAACCACCGTCAACAGAAGATCCAAAAACCGGATAAAGAAGACCACCCTGGGCGGCAACATCCAGGCTCCACCATCGGCTAAAGAGTACAGTAAGTAAAAAACCGCCCCTTACTGCAACACCTCTATAGACCGTAGAGCTCTGGCAACATTTGAATTATACACGGACCTCACATCCACATCAAAAAAAGAAAGACATAATAACAGACTTTGCAACACAATTTTTCTTTGCAACAAATCTTTTTTTAACAAAGTATAAATACAAGTTGCAAATATTGACGAACACTGTCAAAAATCGTCCTGAACATTTTAATCATAAAAATCCACCGGTGTTTTTTCAAAAAACTCAAAGTTTGGGAAAAATACTTTTAAATATACCTTTTTGTAAAGTGTCGGCCGACCAGTATAAGGAGTATATATTTTTTAACCTACAACTATATTCCTGCATAATATTATCATTATAGCATTTTTTATCTATTTTAGGCTTAATTATCTACCTTTCATTTTTTTTTTTTTTTTTTTTAATTTTTTTTTTTTTTTTTTTAAATCTTTTATTGAGGAAAGAAAACAAACACAATACATATGTAAACAAAATGTCAGACATACATGTGTTAGAGATACATTACACTTAATTGGTTATAGTCCTCATTTTTTCCCCTTATATTGCTGTTACAGGTCACTCTTGGACCTAATAGGCTATTCATGTGTACATCCGGGGGTTAAGTTAAGATAACAAAGAAAATTAACATATATTAAAAAAAACAGCATCTATAAAAAGTTATTTTCCCATTGATAGCTATACAGACCACTCTTGGGTCCAATTTATAAGGCTAGTAAAAGTAATAATGGAAGCTTCTGAGAAATAATAAAATAACAGGAGCTGGGGGGAAAGGAGTCAATAAGCTACGTTAGGATCAATAAAGGGATCAGAGGGAAAGATAAGCAAGGGGTCTTATATGTCTAGGGCAGTTCACTTTCGACCTCAGTTGATACTAATCTTACACAATCTATAATTGGCTGTATAACTAGGTGGCTGATAGATAGTTTTAAATACTTGATGCAGACCAGCTGTGGGGTATCCTCCAGGAGCGCACGTCACCATACTAAGTATGCTTGAGGGTACATTATTCCATTTTGGGATAGTTAGACCAGTGTAAAGATAGGCATCTACAGAGTGTTTACTCAGGCTAGTCTTCTATGTCATTTATCTAACCATGCGCCATTAACATTATCCAACTGCTAAGGAAGTGCTTACACATCAACTAATATTGCTGTACCTCCCAAACAGCTCACATACTCGGTGGTTATAGCACAACAGATAGGCAAACAAGTCTAAACAAAGAACAATGTAAAACTAATTAAACATCTCATATTTAACATGAACTTCTCAAACTTAGCGACATATTTTGAATATTTTGTCAATGATTTATGCTAACTGACATTTGTTATAAACGGCAACTGTGCCGGATGGCAGGAACACCATTACCTCTGTTCAGCCCCCTGAGTCCAGCTGGCCATAATAAACAACAGGGATATGAGGCTTAATACGGAAACTGACAGACCCGTTCAACATGGTCAAAAAAATATGTATCCCAATATTAGTCAATGTGACCATAAGAACCAAAGGTCCTGTTAAACTGAGCAATGTCTCTGATGCTTTGCTGCCAAGTATTTCAGGAGTGTAAGCCGACCCGCAGTTGTAACCTGTTAAGATTGTCAGTGAGTCTCTTACTTTGTGATTGGTACCGTATAGTGGCCCGGTCTTGGACGCCATCTCTGACCTCTCCACTCTAGGGAATCCTGGCCCGGTGTCTGCTTGATGTTGAGATCGCGCTACCGCGCTCTTCTCTGCTGCTGTCTGTGATGCAGTACCATTGACCCGGCTTTGTAATACTGTAACCGCCAGGGGAAATTCCGCTCGACATAGCTCCTTTTCTTGCTGTTCCCCATAATTGTTGCTCGGGGCATAGATCTGCTGGTGCATAAGCTGTATTTTATCCTTGTGTGTTCCGGTAAGCGAGCCTGCCTTCCGTGTGTGCTCTGCTCTGTGCAGCTCTTGTGTGGCAGGGGGAGGGCCGGCCATTATGAAGCCCGTGCGGGGTTTCCCCGGTATATTATCATCATTGGGTGTCTCACCCTCCTGCTCTCCTTCTAAGCGCTGTAGTAAATAGTCATATGGAGCACCCTCTATCAGTTTCTGCATGCGTGTAATAAAATTTGCCATTAGTTCCTCACAATTTTGCTGTATGTGCCCCATCGCGATGTTTAACATCTTCTGCGTAATGCGGGTGATTTATAAGCAAGTTGGAGCTTTTTTCCTGCTATTGGTGGTATGCTGGTTCAGCCCTCTGATCCGTTAAGGCTGTGTGAGATTGAAGAATCGGTAAGTCGGATTGACCGACAGCACCAATAACCCGTTTCTTCCCGGGGGGGGGGGGGGGGTGGATACCTAGTAATGGGCCGCCGCCCTAGGCCGTATAATTCCAAGCTGAGTCCCCAAAGTCATAAAAACAGCAAGAAAGGTGAAAATGACACCACAATTGCCAGAATCGTGTTATCTTTGTGAGGTTTATTTGTTTTCCTGCTGTTTGGACACACTAATCAGCGGTTTAGTGGTTATTCTGCTGGAGCCTTCAGAAATTGCGTCCGTTCCAGGACACTGCATGGACACGCCCCCCCTATCTACCTTTCATTTTAATTTGCATTTCCATCGCTTTATTGTATGAAATATATTTGTCATTTTATCCTCTGATTTACTCCCAAAAGCTCTTCACAGCTCTTCAGAGCACACTTACAACACAAAATTCTGCTAGACAAACGCACACGTTCCCAATGCAAGCATTAACATAATTATCTTTCGTGTTTCTAGACTATCTTAGGAAATTGAACTAGGTATTCTATGTACTAGGTACAAACTCTTAAATTAGCTGTTTACACTTAGATTCCCCGCACAACGGAGCAGAATATATCAGCCAAATATATCAACCTAGAAATAAATAGTACAACCATTGAAACTGCATAAAGACCCAACAACTAAACATAATTACACACTATATACAGGGCCTTTCGTATACCCCACATTTTTGAAGTAAAGACATATATATGGTTTTAATGTGTATTTTAAATGTATATGCATATATTTTTTGATAAAATAAAATAGCAACTAAAAAGTTTCTTTTGTCATATTACCTGGTCATTTTACTAAATTCTATTCTGTAATCATCTCTGTTCAATCAAAAAAACATAAGGGTATAAGCATTGAATTGCGCCACTCACTCCTTAAACCCACACCCCTCCTGTACACCACAACCAGATATTTTTTGGGGAAAATATCTTAGGAGTTAGGGCATACCCGCAACAAGGCAGCGCAAAAAAGTTTTAAAACTATTCCTACCAAGATTTACCATATAGATAGTCTCCTGTTGTGAAAATCAAATAAAAAAGCATGTGATAAGAGGCTGTCTATAGTGGCTTAGAAACAGGCAGAAATGTAGAGGTTTTAAATGTATTTAATATTTCCTTCCTAAGTCCTGAAAAAGGGTATCTGCCTTTCGAGATAGGACTGAAGTTTTAAGTAGTCATGTCAACCTCTCAGTGAGAATATTGCTAAAAGTTAGAGTCTGGAGATGCAGGAAAAGTTTTTCTGCAAAACCATCCAGACTACTGCTAACAGCTCCTAAGCAATCGGTATTGACGAGTTTTACTGCCTGCTTTTTCTCACTCAAGTCCATGTCAGGAGCGCTGCTATAAGACTGTCACACTTGAGAGGCTGTGTTCTATTCCACAGCATGGATCCTGGAGGTAAGATTGTTTCAATTTTTACACATAAAACGCTATAACAGGGTCACAGTGTGGCTCCTTTATACCTTGATAGGATCCTCTGAAGGGGGTTTATTGAACAGTTGGGGTTAATTAATCAGTGTATTAATTATTTACATGCTGCTTTGTGTGATTTTTTTTCCTGGGCTGATAGACTTTGTTTTTGGCTGGAACAAACAGGTTTCACTTTTAAGTTTCACTTTTGTTTTTGAAAGTGTTGCACAGCTCTATTACTTGCTGTACTTGTAATAACAGGGAAAGTACTGTCTTGCACTCCATGTGACCGGGTGTGGTCTATGTTCATTTCCTCCATTCCGGCTGAGACTTGAACCTGAGGAGAGCATTTCCTCTGTTAACTGTCTGGGTCTAGGAGGTGGTGAGTGCCCCAGCCATTGGTAGTATAAAGGTGCAGTTTTCTATAATAAAAAACGTTTTTATTTGTGTCCTTCTGTGGGTATAACCTGAGCTATGGAAGACTCTGACATGTTAGAAGGTACTCCTTCTGTACTAAATCATACCTGTTTATATTGTGAGGAGGCCGTGGTTTTTCCGCCCACTCAATTATGTTCCACATGCCTTAACACCGTTATAAAGTCTAAGAAGGGAGACAAGCCTGCTAAGGCTCTTAGTCCCTCTGAGCCGTCTACCTCTCAGGACTCGGTTTCGCGTGAGATTACTACCCTTGCTACATTATCCACTCCACATGCAGTTCCCCGTAGCACATCTAATCCTCCACCTGGAGGGTCCTTCTTCCTGCGGACTTTGCCGCGCAATTACAAACGGCGGTGTCTGCGGCCCTCAGGGCATTACCTCGCTCTAAGACACGCAAAAGAAAGGTTAAACATAGCTCTCCTGACCTGGAGTCATCTAAATATTTATCGGATTTAGCTATTATGTCCTAGTTATCCGATGATGAGTTAACCTCTGTAGCTTCAGAGGGTGAACTTTCTGGGTCGGAGTCCCTAGCGTTTAAGCCTCCCGCTACGGAGGAACTGTCCTTTAGATTTAAAATTGAGCACTTGCGGTTTTTATTAAAGGAGGTTCTGTCTACGTTAGAGGTTCCAGAGGCTGCACTGCCGGAAGAACCTATGATACCTAAATTAGACAGAGTTTACAAAGAGCGGAAAGTTCCTTTGACTTTTCCTGTGCCGGTTAAGATGGCGAACATTATTAAGAACGAATGGGAAAGAATTGATTCTTCCTTTTCCCCCTTATCTACTTTTAAAAAGTTGATCCCGGTCTCAGACTCTCAACTGGATTTGTGGATGGTGCTATCTCTACGCTTGCTAAACATACTACTATACCTCTTGAGGATAGTTCTTCGTTCAGAGAGCCGATGGATAAGAAAATGGAAACCTTTCTGAGAAAGATGTTTCTACATACAGGATTTTTGTTTCAACCGGCAGCGGCAGTTGCTGGAGCGGCTACCTACTGGTGCGACTCTTTATCGGAACTCATTGGAGTGGAGTCTCCCCTTGAAGATATTCAAGACAGAAATAAAGCTCTGAGAATTGCTAATTCTTTTATCTGTGATACGAACATGCAAATTATTCGCCTAAATGCAAAGGCATCTGGCTTTGCACTCCTAGCCCGCCTGGTGCTCTGGTTGAAGTCTTGGTCTGCAGCTATGACTTCTAAGTCCAGACTCCTTTCTCTTCCCTTCGAGGGAAAGATTTTATTTGGTCCAGGCCTGGACTCCATTATTTCTACAGTTACCGGAGGCAAGGGTGCCTTCCTACCGCAAGATAAGAAGTCATCTAAGGGACGACAATCTTTTTTAATTTTTGTTCCTTTCGTTCTGACAAATCCAAACAACAACAATCCTCCTCCAAGCCTGAGCAACCCACGAGTACTTGGAAGCCTGCTCAGTCCTGGAATAATCCAAGCAGAATAAGAAGCCCGCCGAAAACAAATTGGCATGAAGGTGCAGCCCCCGATCTGGGATTGGATCGTGTAGGGGGCAGACTGTCTCTCTTTTTTTTTTTTTCCAGACGCCTGGTACAAGGACGTACAGGATCCGTGGGTCCTGAAGGTGGTATCTCAGAGATACAAGATAGGCTTCAAATCTCATCCACCAAGGGCAGATTCCGTCTCTCGAATCTGTCTACCAGACCAGAAAAGAGGAATGCCTTTCTAGGTTGCCTTCGGGATCTATCCTCCTTAGGAGTTGTTGTCCCGGTGCCTACCGAAGAAAGAGATTTGGGGTTTTATTCAAACTTTTTCGTGGTTCCAAAGAAGGAGGGAACTTTCCGCCCAATTCTGGACCTAAAGTGCTTAAACAAATTTCTCAGTGTCCCTTCCTACAAGATGAAGACGATAAAATCCATCCTTCCTTTAATTCAGGAAGGCCAGTTTATGACAACAATAGATCTGAAGGACGCTTACCTTCATGTTTCAATCCACAGGGAACACTTTCAGTTCCTGAGGTTTGCATTGCTAGACCAGCCTTTCCAGTTCATTGCCCTTCCGTTTGGCTTAGCCACTGCTCCAAGAATCTTTATGAAGGTTCTGGGGGCTCTTCTAGCTGTTGCCAGAACTCCAGGGTATTGCATTAGCCCCATACTTGGATGATATTCTTGTGCAAGCACCATCCTTTCGTCTTGCGGACGAATTCTCAGAGTCCCTTCTCAGTCTTATTTGATCACATTGATGGAATATAAACTTGGTCTCTTATCCCAAGTACCAGGGTGGAATTCCTGGGTACTATAATAGACTCCATATCCATGCAGATATTTCTAACAGACCAGAAACGTTGCAAGCTAACTTTGGAATGTCTTGCCCTCCGGACCTTCTTGAGTCCCTCTGTGGCTCAATGTATGGAGGTGATTGGTCTCATGGTGTCCTGGACATCATTCCTTTTGCCAGGTTCCGTCTCAGACCTTTACAACTGTACATGCTGAGGCAGTGTAACGGTGATCATTCAGATCTGTCTCAACAGATTGTATTAGACAGCCGGTCGAAATAATCACTCTCTTGGTGGATCTGTCCAGATCATCTGTCCCGAGGGACATGCTTCTTAATACCTTCCTGGGAGATTGTGACTACGGACGCAAGCCTATCCGGATGGGGAGCTGTTTGAGGTGCCAGGAAGGCACAGGGGTTGTGGACTCAGGAGGAGTCCTCCCTCCCGATCAATAATTTAGAACTACGGGCAATCTTCAAGGCCTTGAAGGCTTGGCCACTTCTGGGTTCGTCCCAGTTTATCAGATTCCAATAAGACAATACAACCTCGGTGGCTTACATAACCATCAGGGGGGAACAAGAAGTTCCTTGGCGAAGAAGGAAGTATCTTAGATTCTGGAGTGGGCGGAGTTCCACAGCTGTTCACTGTCAGTGATCCACATTCCGGGTGGGGACAACTGGGAGGTGGATTTTCTCAGCAGGCAATCCTTCCATCCTGAGGTGTTTGCAGAGATATGCATCAAGTGCATAGATAGATCTCATGGCGTCCTGTCTCAATACCAAGCTATCCAGGTACGGGTCGAGGGATCCCCAAGCGGATCTAATAGATGCACTAGCAGTGTCCTGGAGGTTCAAACTCATATTTTTTTTCCCCTCCATTACTGCTTCTTCCTCGAGTGGTGGTCCGCATTAAGCAGGAACGGGTATCAGTAATCCTGATTGCTCCATCGTGGCTGCGAAGGATGTGGTTCACGGATCTAGTGGGGATGTCCTCATCTCCTCCCTGGAAGTTACCTTGTCGCCGAGACCTGCTGATACTAGGTCCATTTGTTCATAAAAATCTCGATTCTCTGAGGCTGACTGCATGGAGATTGAACGCTTAGTCTTAGCCAAGAGAGGTTTCTTTGAGAGTGTCATTGATACTCTTATTCAAGGTCGTAAACCAGTTACTCAGCGTAAATATAAAAAGAGAGAGAGACAGAACAAAAGCTAGAAAAACTTCTGTGCCTGTTCATTTTAGGGTTCATTTTAGGGTGCCACTCAGGGTGCATACTCTTTTAGCACACTATGCCCCTTCACAAAGAAAAGATATCCTGTAGCATATCAGTCTGACCCTGCCCAATGACAATCCAGCACCGAAATACCAGGCAATTCCCCTCGGAACAAGAGAAACAAAAACCCCAGACGATCATTTCGGCCTTCTGTGGGCCTCGTCAGTGAGGTGCAGTCGCATCTCTCTAAGGGCATGTGTGCAAGGAGTCCACGTCTGGTTTCCCCTTTTACTCTTAGGGAGACCCAAGAGCAATTTGCATAAATATAAAAAGAGAGAGAGATGCACTCAGCTGAGACAGAAGGAAAGCTAGAAAAACTTCTGTGCCTCTTCATTTTAGGGTGCTACTCAGGGTAGGGTGCATACTCTTTTAGCACACTATGCCCCTTCACAGAGAAAAAATATCCTGTAGCATATCAGTCTGACCCTGCCCAATGACAGTCCAGCACCGAAATACCAGGCAATTCCTCTCTGAACAAGAGAAACAACAACCCCAGACGATCGTTTCGGCCTTCTGTGGGCCTTGTCAGTGAGGTGCAGTCGCATCTCTCTAAGGGCATGTGTGCAAGGAGTCCACGTCTGGTTTCCCCTTTTACTCTTAGAGAGACCCAAGAGCAATTTGCATAAATATAAAAAGAGAGAGAGATGCACTCAGCTGAGACAGAACAAAAGCTAGAAAAACTTCCGTGCCTGTTCATTTTAGGGTGAAAGTTCTTCTCTGTGAAAGGCACATTTTGAGCAAAAAGAGGCTGCTTCTTGGGTGGTAACTAGCCATAGAGCAAGCTATTATGCTATTGTTCGTTCCCAGGTTGAGCGCTTCTCTCTTTTTATTTATGCAAATTATGACATTTTGGGAAGTCTCCCTAAGTGTGATGCGGGAATCCAGACATGGACCCGTTGCTCAGTGTGCCTAGAGGGATATGGCTGCACCTCACTGATGAGGCCCACAATAGGCCGAAACGTACGTCTGGGGTTTTGCTGTTTCTCTCGTTCAGAGAGGGATTGCCTGGTATTTCAGGGCTGGACTGTACTGTGAAGTCAGGATCAGACTGATATGCTTCAGGAAAGTTCTTCTCTGTGAAAGGCACATTTTGAGCAAAAAGAGGCTGCTTCTTGGGTGGTAACTAGCCATAGAGCAAGCTATTATGCTATTGTTTGTTCCCAGGTTGAGCGCTTCTCTCTTTTTATTTATGCAGTTACTCAGCGTATCTACCACGAGGTGTGGAGGAGCTACTTATTCTTGTGTGCATGGTTTTTCCAGGCACAGAGTTAAGGTTGCCAGAATATTATCTTTTCTCCAGGATGGGCTAGAGAAGGGCCTTTCTGCTAGTTCCCTGAGGGACAGGTTTCGTCCCTGTCGGTTTTATTGCACAAGAGAGTAGCTGAGCCTCCAGACTTGCAGTTCTTTGTTAAGGCTCTGATTAGGATTAGACCTGTGTTTAGATCTGGGGCTCCTCCTTGGAGCCTAAATCTTATTTTTGGGGTTTTGCAACAGGTTCTGTTTGAGCCGCTGCATTCCGTTGACATTAAATTGTTATCTTGGAAGGTTCTCTTTTTATTGGCTATTGCCTCTGTGCGCAGAGTTTCTGAGATCTCTGCTTTGCAATGTGAGTCCCCTTATCTGATTTTTCATGCAGATAAGGCAGTTTTACGTATTAAATTAGGTTTTCTTCCTAAGGTTGTGACAGATCACAACATCAATCAGGAGATTGTGGTTCCTTCCTTGTGTCCTAATCCTTCTTCATCGAAGGAACGCTTAGTTCTCAATTTGGATGTGGTTCGCGCCTTGAAGTTCTATCTTCAGACTACTAAGGAGTTTAGACAATCTTCCTCTTTGTTTGTTGTCTATTCGGGGAAGCGTAAGGGGCAGAAGGCTACTTAGACTTCCCTATATTTTTGGGGTCCGCCTCTTCCTTTTTGTTTCCTCCCGTTATTCATTCAGTTTCCTCTGTAGCTTGGGTATAGTTTTCCCCAACAGTAAGGAATTAAGCCGTCGACTCTCCCTATCTTAGGAAGGAAAACATAATTTATGCTTACCAGATAAATTCCTTTCCTTCCGGATAGGGAGAGTCCACGGCCCCCGCCAGTTTTTTCTCTTCTATGGGCTGTCCCCTATTATTTATTTTATTCTTCTGGCACCATTTATTCCTTAATGTTTCTCCTACTTTTCCTTGTTCCCTCGGTAGAATGACTGGGGTAATGAGGAAGTGGGAGGGATAATTAAGCCTTTGCCTGGGGTATCTTTACCTCCTCCTGGTGGCCAGGTGTTGTATTTCCAAACCGTAAGGAATGAAGAGAGTGTACTCTCCCTATCCGGAAGGAAAGGAATTTATCTGGTAAGCATACATTATGTTATCAATGTTGATTGTGCAAAGCTGGGGAATGGGTAGTAAAGGCTTTTTTTTATCTTTTTATACAACAATAATTTTAGTGTAGACAGGGGCGTAACTAGAAACCACAGGGCCCAGGTGCAAGAATATAAGAAGGCGCCCCCCCCCCCCAAAAAAAATATGTGAATTTGATACATTTTTTTTTATTTTTTTTTTATTTTTTTTACATTTCAATTGTGAATCAGATTACATGTCTGCAAAAGGGGGTACCCTGTGCCACTGTCTGTGAGATATATATATTGAGTGACACAGTCTGTAATCTGCCGGTGAGATGGCTGGCCTGACCCTACCCGCCACAGTACTTTATATAGTGACCACAGTAGTCTGTGACATGGTCCAGCCCCCCCCGTACTGTATATAGTGGTACTGTATAATGACACTGTGTACCCCAATGCTGTAGTTACAAGGTCTGTAATCTGCTGGTTCCACAAACATACACACATACATGCATAAATACACACACAGTCACATACATACATACATACAGTACATACAGTACATACACACATAAACACAAACCATGCATAAATACACACACAGGCATACAGACATACACACACAGACATACACATACATACATACATACACATGCCTATAGGTTTAAGCTTCAGTTTAATTGTAGATTACAATCATCACCCTGTGAGGTCATGGAATAACAAAACTTTATTATTATATTAAATGTAAATCAAATATCAAAGGAGCCTAAATCAAATGGTTCATAGAGAGAGGAACAATAATTGTAATTATATGAGCCATGACTTCATGACCCCGTGGGTTGTTCTATGTTACCAAGTTAGTATTTTACAGCATTAAAAGTATCACAGAGATAGCAATATTTAACCCTTTTATTGCAAATGATTTAACCACTTGCTTGGCCACAATTTCCATGCATGATGCACAGTTGTCAACCCAATTTATATCATTTTTTTTTCTGGGTAAAATTACTTTTTATGCATTCAACATAATTTCTATAAAAATAAATACCTAAATAAATACAAAACATCTGTAATGGAGAGATACTAGAATTAAAGTCTGCTTTTATTTTCTTGTAGTTAAAACTTACAGTACTGATACTCACAGGCAATGTCACAATAGTAGTATGGAGTTTGACCATTCAAATATAATTAAAACCACTATAGTGTTCTGCTACTAAATATGAAAATATGTTAGCAGGGAAAAAAGAATCTTGTAGTATATTAAGTTGTTATGCAGTTATTAATTGTCCATTACACCTATGCAGCAGTGATTTGGTTCCTTGGCTGCCCATTTGCACTGAGCCATGCTTTTTATGGTCATATGGTGACCCTAGGTTCCTACTACCTCCCAGCCAGTACTAATTGTAGTGTGTGACTGTGAAGTGATACAGTCTGTGAGGCCTCACCGGTTGCAGGCATTGCGCTACTGACCACCTTACACCTGTCCAGTCCACTACTCCAGTTACTGGTTCAATTTAATCAGCAGCAGCCTACCACAATGCCACTCAGCCTCACACTGACCACTTCCACTAGACGTCTCTAACCACCCTCCTCGCTCAGCTGCCTCTGCTAGTCACTCGTCTCTCACACTGACTGACTACACGTACAGTCACAAGCCGATTGAGCAGACTACCCGTGCAGTCAGGAGTGGAGCCAATGTGCGTGCGGCGCGCCAACCGCCAAAACCAATCACAGTCAGTCAGGCTCAGAGTCAGGGATCATGATGGATGTTAACTTTAGTTCCGGACGCGAAGCGGCCAATGGGTAAAACAGAAACACTAACCCCTGTAGTCAGAGACAGAGTCACTAGTGAAGTATCACACTTACATGATATCAGTGCAGGCAGCGGCAGGTCAATGATTTTTATTTAATTTTTTTTATTTTTTTGCTGAAGCTGCCCCCCCCCCCCACTCCTGGGGGCCCGGTCAAAGTTGTGAACCTCTCAACCCCCTGTAGTTCTGTCCCTGAGTGTAGAATGTCCCTTTAAAGAGAATTGCAGACACAGGTGCAAAACCAATAGCATAGTGAGTAGTAACTATGCTATTGCAGCAAAGCCAGCAGTTGTTCCTTTAAGATCTGACTGTATTATCTCTTTCTAGAGACCATCATGAGTTAAGTTTAGTGTACTCAGTAACTTGATCATAAATATTTTTTATTTTTGCAGTCTTTTGGACGTCCCAGAACAGCATGGTCATGACGGGAATAGTTTGATGGATGCTGCCTTCATTTAGAACAGTTGCTTCATCCGAGACAGCAGATGATTTTACAAGAACTATAAACCAGCATATTTATTATTAATAATCAAAACTTAGATGTAAATATATTTTGTGCTGTAATCATGCTAGTTTTTTATTCACAAACTATACTATGTCTCTGGTATAATTTCATTATTACGGAGCGTGTTTAAACGTTTTTTGTTTACGTTTATAACTACTGTTTATCAGATAACATCCTGCAAATAAAGTTTTGGTTTCACTTAACCCTTTATCTCTATTAGGTATCTTTTTATATTAATTAAGTCTTAAATTATGATGAGAATTAGGATACCAAAACAAAATAATCTTTGGCTATATTTATTTTTTCCTTGTCTGGTCACTCAGTTTGCTCAAACACAAGTACTAAACACAGAGATTACAAAACTCCATCTGTTTAATTTCATGGGTACAGAATTTACTTGTAAAGGGTTAGTTTAAGGAATAGTCTCATCAAAATTAAACTTTCATGGGGGAGGCGGAGCCAACTATTGAAGCGGCCGGACGTGTTTCCAGGGAGCTCTGTTTTTTACGATCTAATTCTAGGGATTATTAGCTTAATATTTGTCAAAAGAGAGAGAGACTGCCCTGTACTCACGCCACCGGCCCAAGACCTTCAGTAAAGCCACGCAGTGAGCAAAACCATCTTAAAATTCAGACGCCTAATGCATTCATAAGATACATAACTGACATCCTGTGCAGCTGTCAGCAGGAAACCTAATTATAGAATGGCCGTCTCTACCATGTTCTAAAGCGCAACAAATACAAGGAAGATCCGACAAAGGAGAGGACGATGTCCACATTCTCCCTTCTCATTATGACTACCTAACAGCCGATGGATCAAGTTTACTTGATGATTATATACTGGGGATTGAGGAGCTCATATCACATAGGAGTCCAGAGGTACAACATCATAACGTTCTCATTTTCCACTCCCGTGTTCTCTGTGATTCTAGTGGCCTCACTTTAGATCCTCACTGGGGAAGCACGGCCGGCTTTCCCGATCGAGATAAGAAGAGCTTACCTTCTCCTACCCCAATTATGAGATTGGCAGACATCATCACAATACCGCAATTTTAAAGTGACCTGGTCTACTCACTCCAACAAAAGAGAGGAAACAGCTACTTCAATGCACAATCCCAAGGCTGGCATCGGTTAAATACTAACTGCGCTATGTATGGGGACTCTACTTATCAGGAACTGCTCCTACTACATACTTATTTGTGCTTAATTTAAATGTGTGATATAGCACTCTCTTCGTATTATTTGTTACATAGGTTCATACTGCTTATGCACTTTTTTTTTCTCTGTACTGTATTATAACCTAGATCTTTGACTCAAGAGGCATTCTTCTACTGAAAATAATATACCATATATCTTTGAACAAGTAATACCTTCTCTTTTGCTTTAAATGAAATATTTTTTATTACCCACACTCCCCCAACCGGAACATCAGGAAAAATACATACATTGTGTCACATGAATATATCAAACAGTGAAATACAATTGGTAAATAACAAAAAGAGTTATCACTCTGAATTATCTCTTGCTTCAAAAAAGTCCTCTTATTGCTGAGATTCCTCATAGTCCATTCACGTGATCTCCCAAGTATCATCCAGGAGACTACCACAATATAGTGATCATAAAATTAAACCAAAGCATTCTCTATAGACTCCTTCAAAACTTCTGGAGGGAGTGATCGTTTTTAATCTATAATCCCCTGAACATTTTCTTTATATCTTCAACAATATGACCTTTTCAATAGGGGACAATCAATTGCAGGGGGTAATAATTCTAATTACTACTAGTCTCAGTAACAGCTTTATAATATCAAAAAGGAACCAAACTATAAAAAAACAAAGGATGTGAGAAAAAGAAAATAATAATTAAAAAAAAAAAAAATTAACAAGAGATGCACGAGACAAGAATATAAGTTAACACTTCAGCATTGTACTCATTATCTTTGTTTTCACATCTGGAAGTTACCTACTTAATTTAGTTTCTACCTACGTTCTTTGTCTGAGAATATTCGCCACTTCTCCCCTATTACTGCACTCATTAAGATGCCTTTATCGTTTCTCCGCTCTAAACCCCCTCCCTTGCATTATGGATCGATTTGTTGTTACTCTCTAGTATCCAATAAAACCAGACCTTTTGGAACTGAGATTCTGTGCCTTGTATATGTGCAGCTGATTCGTACATCAAATAGACCAGCTGGATTCTAGCTAGGACCTCTGACCACGACAGAATGTCCGTCTTCCAATATTTGGCTATAACTATTCTCGTTGTAGTACACAGGATTCTAATAAAAGTATTAATATATTTGTTCAGTCTGGGAATACCTTCATGCAGCAGCGCCCGAGCTGGAGTAAGATAGATCTGCTCATTTAGTACTTTTCTCAATAACAAAGACAGCTCTTGCCATATTTTTTTACCTTAGGACACTCCCACCACATATGCAGGTATGATCCTATCACCTTACATCCCCTATAGCAAAAGTTGGAACTCTCCTTCCGCATGTGAGCTGTCTTTATCGGAGTCAGGTACCATCTAAAAGATGTTTTTATAACATTCTTTCTTAAGTCAGCACTGATAAGGCCTCTACTGCCTTGATGTAGCAGCTCACTCCATCTATCTAGCTCAAGCTCCTTGCCCATGTCCGTTTCCCACTTTAGTAGTAGTGTGGTCTTAGAATATGTTCTAGCCTCTTGAATAGAAATATATAGTCTAGAAATTGCTTTTTTTAGGCCTAGTTGATGCTGTGCACAATTGTTCAAGAGTAAACTGTCGACTATGTATCATGTGCTTGGCTATATAGGTACGTATAGCTGAGGTTACCTGAAAGTATAGAAACCAGTGCAGCGTAAGAGGTTCCAATTTCTGCTGAGTCTGAGTGAATGTCAGCATCTTGCCCTGGGAGTATAGGTCCGCTACCCTATATAACCCTTTGTTCTCCCACTTTTTAATCTGATGTTTGAATTCTTCACTAATAATGTATTTTAAGGGGATTATCCTTGAGTGTAATGGGAACAGTTTCTCTGATTGTCTTGATGATGGCCATTGCTGTCTAGTAACTAATGTGGTTTTGTTCTTATAAATATCATGACCATTAAATAACTCCCTACCCCAAAGAATGCCATCCGGGGTCTCCTGCCCCACCATTTCCGCCTTTAAGGCAGGCCAAAGAATATCCTCTTGTCTTCTGCTTAATATAGAATCCTGGGACAGCCTTGTGGCCTTATAATAATCAAGTAGGTTAGGGGCACCCACCCCTCCTAGCTGCCTATGTCTATTTAAAACATGATGTGGAATTCTCGGATGCTTATAGTCTCGTAAGGACCTATGTATGTCTCTCTGAAGATTAGCTATGTCTGAGACATTAATCTTAATTGGGAGCACTCTGAACAAATATAAAATCCTTGGTAGGATCGTCATCTTGACAGCAGACAATCTCCCGTACCATGAAAAACCCATTTTCTTCCATTTCCCTAGGTCAGACCTAATTGCTTTAAGCATAGGGGTATAATTTGCCTCATATAGTTTCGAGGAATGTGACATCAATTTTATGCCTAGATACTTTAGCCCTTCTGGTACCCATCTAAAGTCAAAGTTCGCCTCTATCAGTTTGATGGTGTGTTTTGGGATAGATATAGGGAGCGCCTCACACTTGTCTGCGTTAATTTTATAACCAGAGATCTGAGAGAATAGATGTATTGCTTGGTATACATAAGGTAACGTATGGAGTGGCCTTGTGATAGTAAGCAACACATCATCCGCAAATAGGGTGATTTTATGATGTATTTTTCCCACCTCCAAACCAACTATATCGGGGCAGTTGCGTATATAGGCAGCCAATGGTTCGATGCATATATCAAAGGGGAGAGAGGACAACCCTGTCTTGTTCCGTTAAGAATGGGTATATTTTCTGACTGATGTCCTATTGCTCTAACATATGCTGTGGGCGTCGAATATAATCCCCTTAAAAAGCTACCTTCAAATCCCAAGTTTGACAAAAGGGCCAACATGTATTTCCAATCAACCCTATCGAATGCCTTCTCCGCATCCAATGATAGGATCAGAGAAGGCACTTGTCGATCTCGTAGGAAATCTATTACTGATACCATCTTGCGAATATTATCCGGGGCCTCCCTTTCCTTAATAAATCCCACCTGATCAGGGTGTATAATACGGGGTAAAATATGTTTTAGTCTATTAGCCAAAATTTTTGTGAATATCTTGATATCCTGGTTGATAAGGGAAATAGGCCTATAGCTACTACAGACATTATGATTCTTCCCTTGCTTTGGTATAACCACAATCTTAGCCCGGAGAAGATCTTTCTGCCCTCCATGACGTGATTTGCAAACGTCACTAAATGGGGAACCAGGGCCTCTCGAAACGCTTTATAATATTCCCCTGGGAGCCTGTCAGGCCCCCGGGGCCTTGCCAGGTTTAAGGTCTTTTATAGCTGATATCATCTCCGCCCTCGTAATCTTAGCATTCACGGCAGCCCTATCCTCATCATCTATTGGTGTCAGTTTAGCTTTTTGTAAGAAAGAGTCAAAAACCTCTTTTGTCGTGGAGTTATGTTGCACCTTTGTGCCATCATATAATCCGCTATAGAATTTGGAAAATGTATTAACAATTTCTTGGGGATGTGAAGTTATTTGGCCAGTAGGTGTCTGGATGCTTGGTATAGAGAGGGACTGATAATCATCTCTGATCTTTTTTGCAAGATACCTGTCAGGCTTAATGGCAAAAATAAAATAGTTTGTTTTCAATCTATGTGCAGCTTTTATAGATTGCTCTTTTTTAATATAGATTGTAGGGTTTGTTTCTTGCCAACAAGTCTGACCAGTGTGGTCTTAGAACTATTTAATTTGTGATTCTGTTCCAGAGAGGCAATTTCGGCGTTCAGTTGTGTAATGAGGTTATCAGTCTTTTTTCTATATAGCCCTTTCTCTTTTATTAGTATACCCCAATCACTGCTTTGTGTGCTGCCCAGGGTGCAATAGGGTTATCTGTGGAGTCTACGTTAATTTGCCAATACTCTTTTAGATTGTTTAGGACCCTGTCTTTAATAAGTGGATCCTTAATACAAATTGGGTCGCATGTCCACGTCTTTGCTCTCTTTAGATCTGAAAGATCACCTAGAGTTAGCAATGTCAAGGAGTGGTCGGACCACACATGGATGTATAACTATAGAGTGTATTGCTGGTTGTAGGATCTGACTAGTGAACACATAATCTATTTTTGAGTAGCTATCGTGGGCCGATGAGTAATAAGTGGTGCTCCCTTTCACCCCGTTTAGCTGTTGCCAAGTATCTTGTAGTGTGTGTTGATCTAGTATCCCCTGAATGTTTCTGGCCATTGTTTTTTGTCTCTGTTTTTTCTTAGATTGTTGGGTAAGTGTCTGCTTGGTCAATGATTGGAGGTCAATATTAAAGTCTCCTGCTAAAATTATCCGCAGTCTAGACCAACCAGTCAGTAAATTCGAGATTGTGCTAAAAAACTTGTCTTGCTGCTCGTTGGGGGCATATACATTGCACAAGAGAACCTCCACATTTCTGATTTGACCAAATACCAAAAGGTACCTACCCTCTCTATCAGATATAGTTTCCCTGTGTGTAAATGGTATCGAGGAATGAATTAATATGGAGACTCCCCTCTTTTTTGAATCTAATGCAGAATGGAATTGCATCGAACAATCCCTTGCCCAAGTGGGTCTCCTGAAGGTAGATAATATTGGCCCTCAACCGTCTATAATTTGACATGGCTGTCCTTCTCTTGATGTCTGTATTTAATCCTCTCGTGTTATGCGAGATCAAAACTAGCTTAGGCAATGTCATTTTAATAGGTATACCAACTCTGCCTTCTAATCTTACCTGTGGCAGCAGGGACCCCGGACGGCAGAATTTCCCCCAAGCATGGTGACCATCTATTGTCTCCTGTAAAAGTAAGGGTGTTAATCTGCCCTCCCTGTTCTAATGATCCTGACTTCCTTCTCAGATTCCAATATTTCTGTATTATAACTCCCTTTGATAAGCATGGAATGATTGTACAATGTCTTTTGCATCTATATAGCAAAAACATAAACAAGAACAAAAACAACAACAGTTGATAATAACTTAACTTTTGAATACACATGTATCAAAAACTAACACACAGTATATGCAACGTGCAACCCTAACATGGATTGCTAATAGAACATAGCTTCCAATGAGTGAAAAAACTTAAGTCAGACCCTTAGGTCCAGTACCTGGTTGACCTCACGGTCATCCTTAGTGCCATCAGGGTGTAGGTGTCCCAGAGATTATATCAGAGAGTGAAGCCTCTCCCTCAGATGATAATAATCTATTGTCTATGTATTTCAGGTCTTGGTTCTCTTCTTAGTTACTTTCTTCCATTTTGCTCTTTGGGGTTTCGCCCTTGATGAGGGTGGCTCAGAGGAGGGAGATGGTGTCTCTGCAGCCAGAATCTCAGGTGGTTCTAAGTCCAGAAATTTACAAATATCCGGAATCTCCTCGGTGGTTTTGATAGTAGCCATTCTGCCATTTCGCATCACATTAAGTGCGAAGGGAAAGCCCCATCTGTAGGGTATATTGTTCTTTCTTAGGAGGAGGGTAAGAGGCCTCAGCGCATACCTTCTTTGTAATGTTTTAACACAGAGGTCTTGGAAAAATTGGATTATGTTTCCTTGGAATTTGAATGTGGGGTTTTGTCTCACAGCTAATAATATCTTTTCTCTGTCAGGGAACCTTAAGAGTTTGATGATGACAGCTCTCGGTGGTTGATCCGTTTTAGGTTTTGCTCTAAGGGCTCTGTGAGCTCTTTCAATTGGATATTCAGAGTCCGTTGAGCCTCCTAGAATGGCATGAAATAGTTGTTGGAGGTAGTTGTGAAGATCCTCTGCCCCTATAGTCTCAGGAATGCCTTTAAGTCTAATGTTAGAGCGTCTGCTCCGATTCTCCAAATCTTCAATTTTTTCTTCTAATTCCAGTATTGTTTGGTTTTGGGTTGCAAGGGATTGTGAGACTGTTGCAACCTCCTCTCCTATTTCCTCTGTGGCTATTTCCAATGAGTCTACACGATTCCCCAACTCCAGGATCTAGGTTTTAATATCTGTAAGGCTGCTGGTGACTGTGGCTTGAAAGCTGTCCATTTTTTCCCACAATTTTTCAAAATTGGAAGCTATATCTTGTTTAGACACCAGAGCTTGTAAATCTGCTTTAGTTGCAGGGGTTAAGTCCTCAGAGCTTTCTTCATTTTCAGATTCCATATCTTCCTCAGTGTCTGCCAGGAAGTGATCTTGAGATTTAGTGGTTTTAGTTGGTTTAAAAAAAGGTATCCACCGACAAGGGTTTCATCCCCATGTCTCCTATGGGACCCTTCCTTGTGGTCATGATGATTGTAGTGATAACCCAGCAGCACTGTGTTAACCTTGAATTGATAGTTGCCCTGCTTAACAATATGTTTCCAAGTTCCCCCACTTTTCACTCCAAAACAATGACTAGCTGTCAAGACCTCTGCTAGATGGTTAGGTATGGCTCATCACCCCTAATATCACCCTATCTTCTTTCACTCAGTTGGAATTTTCAAATTTTCTTAATACATTGCCTTCCCCAACTTTTGGTACATATTTGTAGATTTGTCATTAGAGATAGTGTTGGATAGAGGGTGTATGCATTGTAGCAGGTATAGTAGCCGTTTATCAGTTATAACTGGGCCTCCATGTCAGGCTGCATAAGTAAACTTTTCTGAGCAATTACTCCATTTTAATTATCTGCCTCTCTCTGCTTGCTGAGTCCACACAGGCAAATCCTATATAGCTGGTTGCGGCTAATTAAGCTATAGAAGTTCTCTCTTCTCCCCAGGGAAGATGTCCCCACTGGACAAAGTCGGGCAGGGGAATTGGGATATGACCTACTGACACTGTGGTCAGCAGGAAATGGAGGGGAGAGAGAGCAGCTCAGCAACAGTCAGATGCCACAATAAACGTTATGTGTTCAGCTAACACCTCCGCTATATACTGTATACAACTACTTCAAGTGTCTCTGATAAGTTCTGAGTGACTAGGTCACTGCATAGATAGTATCTTGCTTTACCGTAAGGGTTTGTGTGTCTTAGGTGTGCTAGCGCTTGCTGCGCACTTACATATCCCACGTGGCGAGTGCTGGATGGAACGGCTTCGCTTCTGTCACTCTGGTAGATCTCTGTGTCTTTCACCGAGGTGTCCGGCAGCATATACAGCAGTCTCCTCGGCTGTCTCCCAGATCTCAGTCAGCTGAATGCACTTCAGAGTCGTTAGGCCTTTACCTCCGCCATTAATGAAAAAGGCGCGATTGCTGCAGTTTCTATGTTCCGCTTCTCTGTACCTTCGTTGTCACCATATAAGCAGAGCGGTGTGCTTACTCACCCTCCGTAGCGGAGCCCCGACCCTCCGGAGTGTCTATCTGTGGCTGTTACTTCAGTCCGGCAACAATACAGCCCCCGCTCCAAATCGGGCTTGCCGCTGCAATGTTCCGGGTTCAGGCTGCTGTGCAAATCCCCAAGTAGAAGCTATATCGTCACTGCCAACTGTCACTTTACTTTCTGCAGATAGATATTCAGTTAAGGTTCTTTAATTAGTTTATATTAATTACAGGCCTAGGAGCTATGCCTAAACACGTCTATTCCTTATGGCTGCTAGCTCCGCCCCCCTTCTCTTTTGCTTTAAAGGGATACTGAGCCCAATTTTTTTTCTTTTGTGATTTAGATAGAGCATGCAATTTTAAGCAACTTTCTAATTTACTCCTATTATTAATTTTTATTCGTTCTCTTGCTATCTTTATTTGAAAAAGAAAGTCCAGAACCCTGGACAGCATTTGTTTATTGGTGGATGAATAATAATCAGCAAGAACAACCCAGGTTGTTCATCAAAAATTGGCCGGCATCTGAACTTACATTCTTGCTTTTCAAATAAAAATACCAAAAGAATGAAGAACATTTGATAATAGGAGTAAATTAGAAAGTTGCTTAAAAACATAATTTATGTAAGAACTTACCTGATAAATTCATTTCTTTCATATTGGCAAGAGTCCATGAGCTAGTGATGTATGGGATATACAATCCTACCAGGAGGGGCAAAGTTTCCCAAACCTCAAAATGCCTATAAATACACCCCTCACCACACCCACAATTCAGTTTAACGAATAGCCAAGTAGTGGGGTGATAAAGAAAGGAGTAAAAAGCATCAACAAGGAATTTGGAAATAATTGTGCTTTATACAAAAAAATCATAACCACCATAAAAAGGGTGGGCCTCATGGACTCTTGTCAATATGAAAGAAATTAATTTATCAGGTAAGTTCTTACATAAATTATGTTTTCTTTCATGTAATTGGCAAGAGTCCATGAGCTAGTGATGTATGGGATAGCAATACCCAAGATGTGGAACTCCATGCACTAGAGAGGGAGGGATAAAATAAAAACATCCATTTTTCACTGAAAAAAATAAATCCACAACCCAAAATATAAGTTTATTCTCATAAATGAAAAGAAAAACTTAAAACATAAGCAGAAGAATCAAACTGAAACAGCTGCCTGAAGAACTTTTCTACCAAAAACTGCTTCTGAAGAAGCAAATACATCAAAACGGTAGAATTTAGTAAATGTATGCAAAGAAGACCAAGTTGCTGCTTTGAAAATCTGATCAACTGAAGCTTCATTCTTAAAAGCCCACAAAGTGGAGACTGATCTAGTAGAATGAGCTGTAATTCTCTGAGGCGGGGCTTGACCCGACTCCAAATAAGCTTGATGAATCAAAAGCTTTAACCACGAAGCCAAGGAAACAGCAGAAGCCTCCTGACTTTTCCTAGAACCAGAAAAGATAACAAATAGACTAGAAGTTTTCCTGAAATCTTTAGTAGCTTCAACATAATATTTCAAAGCTCTTACCACATCCAAAGAATGTAAGGATCTATCCAAATAATTCTTAGGATTAGGACACAAGGAAGGGACAACAATTTCTCTATTAATGTTGTTAGAATTCACAACCTTCGGTAAGAATTTAAATGAAGTCCGCAAAACCGCCTTATCCTGATGAAAAGCCAGAAAAGGAGATTTACAAGAAAGAGCAGATAATTCAGAACCTCTTCTAGCAGAAGAGATGGCCAAAAGGAACAACACTTTCCAAGAAAGTAGTTTAATGTCCAAAGAATGCATAGGCTCAAAAGGAGGAGCCTGTAAGGCCTTCAAAACCAAATTAAGACTCCAAGGAGTAGTAATTGATGTAATGACAGGCTTGATATGAACCAAAGCCTGTACAAAACAATGAATATCAGGAAGCTTATCAATCTTTCTGTGAAATAAAACAGAAAGAGCAGAGAGTTGTCCCTTCAAGAAACTTGCAGACAAACCCTTATCTAAACCACCCTGAAGAAACTAAAATTCTAGGAATTCTGAAAGAATGCCAAGAGAATTTATGAGAAGAACACCATGAAATATGTCTTCCAAACTCGATAATAAATCTTTCTAGAAAGAGATTTACGAGCCTGTAACATAGTATTAATCACTGAGACAGAGAAACCTCTATGACTAAGCACTAAGCGTTCAATTTCCATACCTTCAAATTTAATGATTTGAGATCCTGATGGAAAAATGGACCTTGAGACAGAAGGTCCAGCCTTAATGGAAGTGGCCAAGGTTGGACATCCGAACAAGATCCGCATACCAAAACCTGTGAGGCCATGCTGGAGCCACCAGCAGCACAAACGATTGCTCCATGATGATTTTGGAGATCACTCTTGGAAGAACTAGAGGTGGGAAAATATAAGCAGGTTGATAACACCACGGAGTGTCAGCGCATCCAATGCTTCCACCTGAGGATCCCTGGACCTGGGAAGTTTCTTGTTTAGATGAGAAGCCATCAGATCTATTTCTGGAAGACCCCACATCTGAACAACCTGAGAAAACACATCTGGATAGAGGGACCACTCCCCCGGATGTAAAGTCTGACGGGTGAGATAATGCGCCTCCCAATTGTCTATACCTGGGATATGAACCACATAAATTAGACAGGAGCTGGATTCCGCCCAAGCAAGTATCCGAGATACTTCTTTCATAGCTTGGGGACTGTGAGTCTCACCACAGTTGTGATATTGTCTGTCTGAAAACAAATGAACGGTTCTCTCTTCAACAGAGGCCAAATCTGAAGAGCCCTGAAAATCGCACCAAAATATTGATTGATAATCTCGGCTCTTGAGATTTCCAAACCCCTTGTGCTCTCAGAGATCCACAAACAGCTCCCCAATCTGAAAGACTTGCATCTGTTGTAATCACAGTGCAGGTTGGACGAACAAAAGAGGCCACTTGAACTATACAATGGTGATCTAACCACCAAGTCAGAGATAGTCGAACATTGGGATATAAGGATATTAATTGTGATATCCTTGTATAATCCCTGCACCATTGGTTCAGCATACAAAGCTGGAGAGGTCTCATATGAAAAAGAGCGAAGGGAATCGCGTCCGATGCTGCAGTCATGAGACCTAAAACTTCCATGCACATAGCTACTGAAGGAAATGACTGAGACTGAAGGTTCCGACAGGCTGCAACCAATTTTAAGCGTCTGTCTGTTAGAGGCAGAGTCATGGACACTGAATCTATCTGGAAACCTAAAAAGGTGACCCTTGTCTGAGGAATCAAAGAACTTTTTGGTAAATTGATCCTCCAACCATGTTTTCGAAGAAACAACACTAGTTGATTCATTTGAGATTCTGCAGAACGTAAAGACTGAGCTAGTACCAAGATATCGTCCAAATACACCGCAAAACCCCGCTTTCTGATTACAGAGAGTAGGGCACCGAGAACCTTTGAAAAGATTCTTGGAGCTGTCGCTAGGCCAAAAGGAAGAGCGACAAATTGGTAATTCTTGTCTAGAAAAGAGAATCTCAGGAAGTGATAGTGAAAAGTTGAAATAATCGAATCCAACTGAGAACCAAATAACTTATTACCTTGGAAAGAAAGAGATAGCAATCTGGACTTAGAAGTCATGTCAGCATTCCAAGATTTAAGCCACAAAGCTCTTCTAGCTAAAATAGCTAAAGACATAGATTTAACATCAATTTTGATGATATCAAAAATGGCATCACAAATAAAATGATTAGCATGTTGAAGCAAGCAATGCTAGACAAATCAGAATCCAATTCTTTTTGCGCTAAATTTTCCAACCAAAAAGTTGATGCAGCTGCAAAATCAGCCAAAGAAATTGCAGGCCTGAGAAGATGACCCGAATACAAATAGGCTTTCCTTAGATAAGATTCAAGTTTCCTATCTAAAGGATCTTTAAAAGAAGTACTATCTTCCATAGGAATAGTAGTACGTTTAGCAAGAGTAAAGAGAGCCCCATCAACTTTGGGGATCTTTTCCCAAAACTCCAATGTAACTGCTGGCAAAGGATACAATTTTTTAAACCTTGAAGAAGGAATAAAAGAAGTACCAGGCCTATTCCATTCCTTAGAAATCATATCAGAAAAACCTCTGGAGTAACCACAGGAGGTTTATAAACAGAATTTAAATGTTTACTAGTTTTAATTTAAAGAGGACTAGTTTCCTCAATATCCAATGTAATCAACACTTCTTTTAACAAAGAACCAATATACTCCATTTTAAATAAATAAGTAGATTTGTCAGTGTCAATATCTGAGGAAGGATCTTCTGAATCAGATGGATCCTCATCAGAGGAGGATAATTCAGTATGTTGTCGTTAATCAATTTTATGAGAAGATTTAAAAGACCTTTTATATTTATTAGAAGGCGGGATGGCAGACAAAGCCTTCTGAATAGAATCGGCAATACATTCTTTTAAATTCACAGATATCTCTTGTACATTAGATGTTGAAAGAACAGCAACAGGCAATGTACTATTACTGATGGACACATTATCTGCATGTAAAAGTTTATCATGACAACTTTTACAAACCACAGCTGGAGATATAATCTCCACAAGTTTACAACAAATGCATTTAGCTTTGGTAGAACTGTTATCATGCAGCAGGGTTCCAACATTGATTTCTGAGACAGGATCAGATTGAGACATCTTGCAAATGTAAGAGAAAGAACAACATATAAAGCAAAATTATCAATTTCCTTATATGGCAGTTTCAGGAATGGGGAAAAAAAAGCAAACAGCATAGCTCTCTGATAGAGAAAAAAGACAAGAGGCATATAGGGATGGGGTTTTAAATAATGAAAATATTTGGCGCCAAGTATGACGCACAACACAAACAGAATTTTTTTTTGGCGCTAACAACATCCGGAAATGACACACTCGCGTCATTGAAGACACAACTAAGACGCCGTAAATTATGAATATGCATAATTGAACGTATCTTCGCGCCAAAACATTTTGCGCCAAAAATGATGCAATATACTTTAGCATTTTGCGCCCTCGCGAGCCTAATTCTGCCCGCGAATTTGAAAAAAGACTATACCCCAGGTAAGAAATAAATTTTCCTAAAAAATGCATTTCCCAGATATGAAACTGACAGTCTGCAAAAGGAAATATACTGAAAACCTGAATCATGGTAAATATAAGTACAATACATATATTTAGAACTTTATATAAATACATAAAGTGCCAAACCATAGCTGAGAGTGTCTTAAGTAATGAAAACATACTTACCAAAAGACACCCATCCACATATAGCAAATAGCCAAACCAGTACTGAAACGGTTATCAGTAGAGGTAATGGAATATGAGAGTATATTGTCGATCTGAAAAGGGAGGTAGGAGATGAATCTCTACGACCGATAACAGAGAACCTATGAAATAGATCTCCCGTGAGGAAAACCATTGCATTCAATAGGTGATACTCCCTTCACATCCCTCTGACATTCACTGTACTCTGAGAGGAATTGGGCTTCAAAATGCTGAGAAGCGCATATCAACGTAGAAATCTTATCACAAACTTACTTCACCACCTCCATACGAGGCAAAGTTTGTAAAACTGAATTGTGGGTGTGGTGAGGGGTGTATTTATAGGCATTTTGAGGTTTGAGAAACTTTGCCCCTCCTGGTAGGATTGTATATCCCACGTCACTAGCTCATGGACTCTTGCCAATTACATGAAATAAATTGCATGCTCTATCTGAATCACAAAAGAAAAATTTGGGTTCAGTGTCCCTTTAAGCTTAGAGTGGATAAGAGAAATCCAAGGTTATCCAATACTGAAGCCTATCTTTTAACTTTCAGCTAATTTTGTTTTGACTACTAGGACGGTTGTCACTATCATTGGGTCAAGAATACTATTCATTCAGCCAACAGCTAATCTAGGTTATCTATCTACTTACAACTGTTCACGGCCTGTTTGTTTCCAATGCTTTCAACCTTTTAGCAATTACTGAAACCTGGCTATCTTCCTCTGACACTGCTTCCATTGCTACTCTCACACATGGTGGTCTTCACATTAGCCACACACCTAGGCCAGTTGAGAGACATGGTGGCGGTGTTGGAATCTTACTCTCCCCCTCCTGCTCCTTCAGTACCTATCTCCATCTCTCTCCTTTTCTTCCTTTGAAGTCCACTGCATTCGCCTGTTCCCTCCCGTCTCTCTGAGTCATCTATCACCCCCCCCCCCCCCCGGGCCAACCTCCCAATTCCTTGACAACTTTTCTGCCTGGCTTCCTTACTTTCTCTCTACAAATTCACCTACTCTAATTCTGGGGGACTTCAACATCCTCATTGACAACCCCTGCTATGGACACTCTTGATCTGGTATTCTCCTATCTCTGCTCTCTCTTTGATGTTCCCTGTCGCCCATCTCCCATCTCAGACCACCACCTGCTCACCTTTAATCTTAATATACAGGCTAAACCTACTTCCTCGCCCCGCACCTGTAGAAATCTGCACACTGTAGACCCTCCCTAACCTTATTCAAATAAGCCTCCCCCACACTTTCATGATATCCTGCCCTTGCTATAACCCACTATAACAAAACCCTCTCCTCTGCACTTGACACTCTCGCTCTGCCCCAACTTAGGAAAGCCCCACCTTGTCCGCTCCAGTCCTGGCACTCCCAGCAAACACGCCACCTGCAAAAAATGCTCCCGCATTGCTGAACGTGCCTGGAGGAAATCCCACTCTGAACCTGATTTCATGCACTATAAGTTCATTCTTCACTCTTACACCTCTGCCCTTCACCTAGTTAAGCAAACCTACTTCTCTTTTTTTTTATATCCACTCACTCCTCAAACCCTAAAAGACTCTTCTCCATATTCAAATCTCTCCTCTACCCACCGGCACCACCCCCCTCATATGCATTCAGTGCTGATGATACCCAGATCTACCTTCTGTCAATTCTCACATCAGCGACGGCTTATCTGGCATTTCCTCCTGGATGGCCTCTCACCACCTAAAAATAAACATGTCCAAGACGGAACTACTTCTAATCCCCCCCCCCTCTAACTCAACTCCAGTTTCTAATTTTTTCATCACTGTTGGCGGCACCACTATCTCCCCATCACCCCAAGTCCGCTTCCTCGTAGTTACACTTGACTCAAATCTGTCCTTCATTCCCCCCATCCAATTGCTGTCTTCATGCTGCCGCAACCACCTACGGAATATCTCCAGAATTAATATGTTTCTGAGTGCTGAAACTACTAAACGGCTAATCCACTCCCTGGTAATTTCCTGACTTGACTACTGTAATAACTTACTATCTGGCATCCCTCTCTCCCCTTAAATCCAGCCTTAATGCATTTGCAAGGCTAATCCACCTCTCTCGATGCTCTGTTTCTGCTGCACCTCTCTGTGAGTCCCTTCACTGGCTCCCCATTCACAGCAGAATTAAATTCAAAATTCTCACCCTGACCTACAAAGCCCTCACCAATTCTGCCCCACCCTACGTGTCCTCACTCATCAACAAATATACTCCAGCCCGCTCCCTAAGATCCAACAATGACCTGCTTCTTGCGTCCTCTACCATCACCTCCTCTCATGCTAGACTACAGGACTTCTCTCGTGCGGCACCAACCCTCTAGAACGCACTTCCCCTAACCTCTCCTCCTTTAAACGTTCCCTAAAGACCTTTTTGTTCAGGGAAGCTTATCACCCGACTCATTAACAAATTAACTTTACTTACCTGACAGTTGCCCTCATCTATCTCCTCACTAATATCATTTTCAACTTTGCAGTCCCCACCTCCCGTTTTCCCATCCTCCTACCCATCTAGATTGTAAGTTCCCACTGGAATGGAGCCCTCAATTCCCCCTGTATATGTCTGTAAAATGTTGTCTCTTATTGTATTGTTTCTCCGTTGTACTTTTATCCTTGTACCATGGGCAGCGCTGCAGAATCTGTTGGCGCTTTATAAATAAAGATTAATAATAATATTGCTAGATATTAATCAGCGCGTTTAGTTTCTCTTTGCTACATAAGATGAGGTTGCACTAAGCTTCATTAGTTATATACCCTTGTTTTAGTATCATAACCTATGTTAACCCTTTAAGGACACAGCTTTCAGTTTGCTCAATTGTTTTATGACGGAAAAATTCCGTCATATGTCCTTAAGAGGTTAATATACGAGTCCATGTCTCATTATACTGATCCAGAATGAATCACATACGGTTAGTAGTTCTTGAAGCAGAATTTTAGACCTAAAGTATCTGACGTCTAAAGGTTTTACATCCCTAAAATAGTCCTACAACTCTCTCATTTACCGACGACCCTCTCAAGGTTTCTAGAATACTTATATATCTCCCTCTGGATATACATCTAAATATTATACTACCATGAACTTTAGCAGATTAGGCTGCCGTATGGTTATGTTCTAGCTAACATACTACAAGTACTCTCAGATCCAGGCTCCCTCCCTTTTTTTTTTTATTTATAAGAATTGCAAAAAAATATTACTCTTATTGGGGGGGTATAAATTTTATCGGGTAATATACTCCCTAGCTATATTCACCAATCCTAGATACTTAGCCTTTATCTGAGCAGCTCTTGCACGCTGTTTTCTACATACATTACACTATTACATTATTATAGAAAGTGAAGTGACACTGATATGCACACTTTTGTAAATATCAGCAATGGTCCATGAGCGGCCGTTTATCACTTAAACTATTGTTTACAAAAAAAAAAGGTTCCGATTTATTATGTAGAGTACAAATATTGATATGTAATGTACTGTTTTCTTTGACAATAGGTTGTCATTGTCCTTTTATAGCAATTGTCATGATGTTATGTAATGTCTCTGCAACATGTTCACAAATTGCTGTATTCGCTGTCAACCTCAATAAAAGAAATATGAATAAAAAAAAATATTAACCTTTCATGATTCAGATAGAGCAGGCAATTTTAAGCAACTTTCTAATTTACTCTTATTTTTTCTTCTTCGTTCTCTTGGTATCTTTATTTGAAAAAGCAAAAAATGTAATAGTAGCCTGCCCATTTTTGGTTCCGCACCGGGGTAGTGCTTGCCGATTTGTTACTACATTTAGACACTAATCAGCAAGCGCTACCCAGGTGCTTAACCAAAAATTGTCTGGTTCCTAAGCTTACATTTTTGCTTTTTTGAATAAAGTTACAAAGAGAACAAAGAAAAATTGATAATAGAGCAACTTTCTAATTTACTCCTATCTGAATCATGAAAATTAAACTTTTTCCTTTTCGATGTTGGCTTTAAACACAGAGTCCAATAAATATTTTTCTTTCCTGTGGCATGGAGAGTCCTCGGCTTCATTCCAATTACTAGTAGGATATTAAACTCCTGGCCAGCAGGAGGAGGCAAAGAGCACCACAGCAAAGCTGTTAAAGGATTACTTTCTGTTATAATTTTTAAGCTAAACAACTAACATATTAAAGTTAATAAACATTAATTAAAACCTACTGACCTATATTTTCTCCAAAACGAAGTTTCATAACGTTCTAAAAGTTATATTTTTATTCGCCGATGATGTCACGTTATCCTGACCACTATTTTCAGCACTGCATGTTCAAAATACTTAAACCAATAACTTTGTGTTTAAAGCGCCATTTTGAAACCTAGGTATTGTAAACGGATTGGTACAGAGCAAAGGATACTCAAGGAGTGGGTTTGGAAAACAATTAAATTTGCAGACAAGATTTCTGATATACGGTAGAGATATGTTAATGAAATGCTATTGATAAAAAAGCGTATTTGGGGTAGTTAGTTAGTAACAGGCATAGAAAATATTTACTTACAGTGTCCCTTTAAGTGTAAGTTCCATTGTCTTTGTCAATGGATGATGTTCGAAGATGGTGTCTGAAGATATTTAATGCTTTTATGGGTACTTTCCCTGCAAGCAAGTATTAGGGGCTATGCTGTGTCCATGTCAATCTCTTTAGTAAGAGTAATGGTGGCTATTAGCAGTTAGGTGGTCTTTGCTTTATTTCTAACATTGTTGCTACCCCTTATAGAAAGCCAGGGTTGGTTACTCTGCTCCTTCTTATTCTACAGGTCCCTGATAAAGAGTGGAGTATCTATCACACCTAAGAAGCTGTTCCTGCCCTGCAGCTGGATCCACAGGTAAGTGCATTTGCCTTTTAGCTACTGAAGGACAGCACTTTGGAGGTTAATTCCTCTAGTGGATCATCATCTGGGACATGTTATGACCTTTAGGGGTTAATAGTTGGGCAGTCTGGCAGGCACTAATATAAGTGAAACTTTAAAGGGTTAAATGTTTCCTTTTATTATGAGACTGGCTGAAGGTTTAATTAGGGTTTATATGCACAATGTGTGAGAACATTCTTTATTTAAGGATTGGACTAATAGAGCAAAGGTGTGAGACTTTAGTGTTTTATTCGGGTCTGACAGAAATGCTTGCTTTTTCAGTGGTGCAGTTTCTCTTTCTAAGTCCGACGTGACTTCCGCTTTTATTCATTGTAGAGTGAATAGACAGTGCGTGTGTTTTAGTGATCACATGTTCTGGCTATGCTGTTTACTGATCCGGATCTGTTTGAGCTCACAGCTTTCTAGGGCTGACAGCGGATCTGTAGCAAGTCTAATTACTATTACTAGTGTCAACTCCGGTCCCGGTGCGGCAAGAACTTCTCAACTAACCTGAGGTGTGAGGGACTTTGCTTTAAATAAGCTTAAGTAAATTTTAGCATACTTTGCATTATTAGTTTTGAGGAATACTCTCCTTTATTAAAGTGACATAACGGTTCCTTTTATTTTTCTACTTATTATTGGGGACCTTTTCAACTATGGACACAGACCAAGATTCTGTTTCTCTGGATAAATGTTTATTATGTTTTGAGGCCCAAATTGTTTTGCCTATGCAATTTTGTTCCTCGTGTTTAGCTAAGACTCTAATTACAAAGATAAATTATTCCCTTCTGAGCCAATTGTCTCTCAGGATAATGCTGTTCAGGATATGCCCAGATTTCTCCTCAAACGTCCCAAGCTTTAATGGTTTCACATACAGTGCCCTGTGGTTCCTCTCAAACTCCTTGGGGTGTTTATTTGCCAGGAGATGATTTTGCTGCACATATAACCTCTGCGGTGTCTGCAGCTTTATCTGCTTTCCCTACTTCGGGTAAGCGTCAGAGGAAATCTAGACATATTTCTGCTAGTAAGGTTTCTGACCCCTCTAAATCTGCGCTGGTCAACCTTTTCCAAATGTCTGATGAGGAGGATACTTCAGTAGCGTCTGAAGGTGATATCTCAGACTATAACACTATGGGGGGGGGGGGAATCTTCGGAATCTGAAGAAGTTAATTTCAGATTTAAGCTTGAACATCTCCGGTTGCTACTGAAGGAGATTCTAGCTACTTTGGACGACTGAACCTTCGGTTGCTGTCAACTCTAAAAAATCTACTAAACCGAATAGAGTTTATGATTCTCCCGCTTCTGTGGATGTTTTTCCTGTTCCAGACAAGATGTCGGAAATTATAGCTCAGGCATGGGATAAGCCAGGGGTTCTTTTTTTCCCTTCCCCTGTTTTTAAAAAAATGTTTCCTATTGCTGACTTTATTCAGGACTCATGGCGCACTGTGCCTAAAGTAGAAGGAGCTATCTCTACTCTAGCTAAAAGAACTACAATTCCTATAGAGGATAGTTGTTCCTTTAAAGATCCCATGGATAAGAACGTAGAGGCTTGCTTAAAAAGATTTACATCCATCAAGGA
This sequence comes from Bombina bombina, assembly GCF_027579735.1. Classification (NCBI taxonomy): domain Eukaryota; kingdom Metazoa; phylum Chordata; class Amphibia; order Anura; family Bombinatoridae; genus Bombina; species Bombina bombina. The sequence continues at coordinate 470,207,106 of NC_069500.1, read as the reverse complement.
TTACAGTGGCAAGTATTGCTACGGTTGCAGGAGCAGCATCTTACTGGTGCGATGGCTTGTCTGATCTGATATCAGAAGAGACTACGATGGAGGAGATCCAAGATAGGATCAAAGCTCTTAGCATCGCAGATAAAGGTATTGGCTAGTTTAACATACAGGTAATTAGATGCTAAGATGTCTAGCTTCACTGTTTTAGCTTGCAGAGCTCTGTGGTTAAAATCATGGTTGTCTGATGTAACTTCAAAAGCCAAGCTTTTGCCTTATAAGGGTAAGACTTTATTTAGAACTAGTCTGGCGGAAATTATATCTAAGATTACGAGTGGAAAGGGATCTTTCCTTCCTCAGGACAAGAAGTATAGACCTAAGGGTCACTAGAATTCTAATTTCGTAACTTTAAAGGATCAAAGTCTTCCTCCTCTTCTTCCAAACTAGAACAAGCCAAGACCTCTTGGAGGTCTAGTCAGCTTTGGAATAAGGGAAAGCAAAACAAGAAGCCTTCCACAGACTCTAAATCAGCATGAAGGATCTGCCCCTGATCTAATTTTAGATCAAGTGGGGGCAGGCTCTCTTTTTCGGCATGCTTGGATTCACGATGTCCCAGATTCGTGGGCTGTGGACATAGTATCCCAGGGTTACAGAATAGGATTTAAGTCTCCAAGAGGCAGATTTCTCCTGTCAAGACTATCCTTAAACTGCGTGGAGGACCTATCCTCCCTGGGACTTATTGTTCCACTTCCTCTAGAGGAACAGGATTCTATTCAAATCTCTTTGTGGTTCCCAAAAAGGAGGGAACTTTCCGTCCCATCCTAGACTTAAAGTGCCTCAACAAACTCCTCAGGGTTCCGTCCTTCAAGATGGAAACTATTCGTTCAGGAAGGTCAGTTAATGGCGACCATAGACCTGAAGGATGCGTATCTTCATGTTCCCATTCACAGGTGTCATCACCAGTTTCTGAGGTTTGCCTTTCTGGATAAGCATTTCCAGTTTGTTGCTCTTCCGTTTGGTCTTGTCACGGCTCCCAGAATATTCACAAAGGTTCTATGGGCTCTTTTGACGGTGGTCAGATCTCAGGGAATTGCGGTGGCGCCTTACCTAGACGACATCTAGGTTCAGATGTCATCTTTTCAACTAGCAAAATCTCATACAGAGATGTTGTCTTTTCTACATTCCCACGGATGGAAAGTGAATCTGGAAAAAGAGTTCCCTTGTTCCAGGTACGAAGGTGTGTTTTTTTCGGGACAATAATAGATTCCCTGTCCATGAAGATTTTCCTGACAGATGTCAGAAAATCCAAACCTCTTGCTTCGTGCTTTTCTCTCCAGTCTGCTATTTGTCCATCAGTGGCTCAATGCATGGAGGTGATTGGTCTGATGGTTGCTTCCATGGACATCATTCCTTTTGCTCGGTTCCATCTGAGCATGCATAGCTGTAGAAATCTCAGTCAATGAAACGGAGATCATTCAGATTTATCGCAGAGGATAGATCTGGAATCTCTCTTGTGGATTTCACAGGAACATCTGTCTCGAGGCACTTGCTTCCCGAGACCTTCCTGGGTGATTGTGACTACAGACGCCAGCCTGTTAGGCTGGGGAGCAGTTTGGGGCTCTCTAAAAGCTCAGGGACTGTGGACTCAGGAGTTGTCTTCTCTCCCCATAAACATATTGGAATTGAGAGCAATCTTCAATGCCCTGTCAGCTGGGCCTCAATTATCTTTAGTCTGGTTTATCAGATTCCAGTCGGACAAAATCACCTCAGTGGCATACATCAACCACCAGGGAGGAACTGGGAGTTCCTTGGTCATGAAAGAGGTGACTCGCATTCTGCAGTGGGCGGAAGCTCACGATTGTCTCCTATCTGCCATCCACATTCTAGGAGTGGACAACTGGGAAGCGGATTTTCTGAGCAGACAGACTTTTCATCCCGGGGAGTGGACTCTACATCAGGAAGTGTTCTCAAGGATAACCCTCAAGTGGGGGGTTCGAGAATTGGATCTGATGGCGTCTCTTCAAAACGCTAAGCTTCCAAAGTACGGATCAAGGTCAAGAGATCCTCAGGCCACTCTGATAGACGCACTAGCGGTTCCTTGAATTTTCTCTCTGGCATACATGTTTCCTCAGTTTGCTCTCCTTCCATGAGTCATTGCTCATTTCAAACAGGAGGGAGCATCTGTAATCCGAATAGCTCCTGCATGGCCTCGCAGGATCTGGTGAAGATGTTATGTCTTCCACCTTGGAGGTTACCTCTGAGGAAGGACCTTCTAATTCAGGGTCCATTCCTCCATCCAAATCTAAATTCTATGAAGCTGACTGCTTGGTGATTGAACGCCTAGTTTTGTCTAGACGTGGATTTTCTGAACCGCTCATTGATACCATGCTTCAGGCTCATAAACCTGTTACTTGCAGGATTTAGCATAAGGTATGGCGTAAATACCTTTTATTGTTGTGAATCTAATCTTTCTCCTGGAGCCAGGTGAGGATTCCCCGCATTCTATCTTTTCTTCAGGATGGCCTGGAAAAAGGTTGGTCAGTCAGTACTCTGATGGTTCAGATTTCTGCTCTGTCTATTCTTTTGCACAAAGTCTGTCAGATTTGCCAGATGTTCAAGCTTTTGTTCAGGCCCTGGTCAGAATCAGGCCTGTGTTTAAATCTGTTGCTCCTCCTTGGAGCCTTAACCTCATTCTGAAAGTTTTGCAGCAAGCTCAGTTTGAGCCGATGCATTCTGTTGATATTAATTTATCTTAGAAGGTTTTGTTTATTCTTGCTATTTCTTCTGCTCGCAGAGTTTGAGCTTTCGTTTCTGCAGTGTGATTCCCCTTATCTTTCATGTGGATAAGGCGGTCCTTCGTACGTAGCTGGGTTTTCTCCCTAAAGTTGTGTCTGATCAAAACATTAATCAGAAATTGTTGTTCCTTTCTTTTGTCCTAATCCTTCTTCCCATAAGGAAGAAGGTTTATGCATAACCTGGATGTTGTGCGTGCTCTAAAATTTTACCTTCAAACTACTAAAGATTTTTGGCAATCTTCTGCCCTTTTTGTAGTTTTCTCTGGCAAGTGTAAAGGTCACTTCCCTCTGGTATTATTCATTTAGCTTATGAGACAGCTGGTCAGCAGCCTCCTGAGAGAATTACGCCTTCTGTGGAACAGATTTGCAAGGCGGCTACATGGTCCTCTTTGCATACTTTTTCCAAATTTTATACTTTTGCCTCGGCTAAGGCTTCTTTTGGGAGAAAGGTTCTTCAAGAGGTGGTGCCTTCTCTGTTTAGGTTCTCCTGCCTTGTTCTCCTTCCCTTTTTATTCTGTGTCCTCTAGCTTGGATATTCGTTCCCACTAGTAATTGGAATGAAAACAAAATGTATGCTTACCTGATACATTTCTTTCTTTCCGGGCATGGAGAGTCCACAACCCCTCCCTTTTTGTACTTTTAATTCTGCAGTTTTTTTTAGTAAACCTCAGGCACTTCTATACCCTTGTGTTTCTTCTTTTTCCATGTTCCTTCGGCTGAATGACTGGGGATTATGGGTAAGGGAAGTTAAACCTAACAGCTTTTCTGGGGTGCTCTTTGCCTCCTCCTGCTGTCCAGGAGTTGAATATCCCACTAGTAATTGGAATGAAGTCATGGACTCTTCATGCCCGGAAAAACATTTACCAGGCATAAATTTTGTTTTTACGCACACTATTTTGTAGATAAAACGAAATTTATGCTTACCTGATAAATGTATTTATTTTTTGACACAGTGAGTCCACAGATCATCTAATTACTATTGGGAATATCACTCCTGCCCAGCAGGAGGCGGCAAAGAGCACCACAGCAAAGCTGTTAAATATCACCTCCCTTCCCTCCAACCCCAGTCATTCGACCGAAGTAAAAGGAGAGAAAGGAAGCAACAAGGTGCAGAGGTGCCTGAGGTTTATAACATAACAAAAACCTGTCTTAGAAAAACAGGACGGAACGTGGACTCACTGTGTCAAGAAAGAAATACTTTTATCAGGTAAGCATACATTTTGTTTTCTTTCTAATGACACGGTGAGTCCACAGATCATCTAATTACTATTAGGAATCAATACCCAAGCTAGAGGACACAGATGATGAGGGAGGGACAAGACAGGGAACCTAAACAGAAGGTACCACTGCTTGAAGAACCTTTCTCCCAAAAAAGCCTCAGCCGAGGCAAAAGTATCAAATTTATAGAATTTAGAAAAAGTGTGAAGAGAGGACCAAATTGCAGCCTTGCAAATCTATTCCACCGAATATTCATTTTTGAATGCCCAGGAAGAGGAAACAGCCCTCGTAGAATGAGCCGTGCCCCTCTCAGGAGGCTGCTGTCCAGCAGTTTCATAGGCCAAGCGAATTATACTCTTCAGCCACAAAGAAAGAGAAGTAGCCGTAGATTTCTGCATCTTACGTTTCCCAGAGAAAACCACAACAGAGCAGAAGACTGGTGAAAATCCTTACTCGCCTGTAAATAGAATATTAACGCACCACGTCTAGGTTGTGCAGCAGATGTTCCTTATGAGAAGATGGATTAGGACATAAAGAAGGAACAACAATCTCCTGATTAATGTTGTAATCCAAAACTACCTTAGGGAGAAACCCTAACAAAAAGTAAATTTATGCTTACCTGATAAATTGATTTCTTCTATGATACGACGAGTCCACGGATTCATCCTTTACTTGTGGGATATTATCCTCCTGCTAACAGGAAGTGGCAAAGAGCACCACAGCAGAGTTGTCTATATAGCTCCTCCCTTGACTCCACCTATCAGTCATTCGACCGAAGGTATAGGAAGAAAAAGGAGAAACTAAAAGGTGCAGAGGTGACTGAAGTTTTAAATAAAAAAATATAATCTGTCTTAAATTGACAGGGCGGGACGTGGACTCGTATCATAGAAGAAATCAATTTAATCAGGTAAGCATAAATTTACTTTTCTTCTATAAGATACGACGAGTCCACGGATTTATCCTTTACTTGTGGGATACAATACCAAAGTTACAGGACACGGATGAACAGGAGGGACAAGACAGATACCTAAACAGAAGGCACCACTGCTTGAAGAACGTTTCTCCCAAAAATAGCCTCCGAAGAAGCAAATGTGTAAAATTTGGAAAAGGTATGAAGGGAAGACCAAGTCGCAGCCTTACAAATCTGTTCAACAGAAGCATCATTTTTAAAAGCCCATGTAGAAGCCACCGCTCTAGTAGAATGAGCTGTAATCCTTTCAGGAGGCTGCTGCCCAGCAGTCTCGTATGCCAAACGGATGATGCTTTTCAGCCAAAAAGAAAGAGGTAGCCGTAGCTTTATGACTTCTACGCTTTCCAGAATAAACAAACAGAGAAGATGTTTGACGGAAATCTATGTAAAACTTCAAGTCACGAACCACGTCCAAGTTATGTAACAGACGCTCCTTCTTAGAAGAAGGGTTAGGACACAGAGAAGGAACAACAATTTCCTGATTGATATTCTTATTAGAAACAACCTTAGGAAGGAATCCAGGTTTGGTATGCAAAACCACCTTATCAGAATGGAATATAAGATAAGGCGAGTCGCATTGTAATGCAGATAACACAGAAACTCTTCGCGCAGAAGAGATAGCAACTAAAAACAGAACTTTCCAAGATAGAAGTTTAATATCTGTGGAATGCATAGGTTCAAACGGAACCCCTTGAAGAACTTTAAAGGGACACTGTACCCAAAAATTTTCTTTCGTGATTCAGATTGAGCATGAAATTTTAAGCAACTTTCTAATTTACTCCTATTAAAAAAGTGCTGTCCAGAGTACTGAAACAAAAAAAGCTTAGATGCCTTTTTCAAATAATGATAGCAAGAGAACGAAGAAAAATTGATAATAGGAGTAAATTAGAAAGTCGCTTAAAATTGCATGCTCTATCTGAATTACAAAAGAAAAAATTTGGGTTCAGTGTCCCTTTAAGAACTAAATTCAAACTCCATGGCGGAGCAACAGGTTTAAACACAGGCTTAATTCTAACCAAAGCCTGACAAAACGACTGAACATCTGGGACATCTGCCAGACGCTTGTGCAGTAAGATTGACAAAGCAGAAATCTGTCCCTTTAAGGAACTAGCTGATAACCCCTTCTCCAATCCTTCTTGGAGAAAGGACAAAATCCTAGGAATCCTGATCTTACTTCATGAGTAGCCTTTGGATTCGCACCAAGAAAGATATTTACGCCATATCTTATGATACATTTTCCTAGTGACAGGCTTTCAAGCCTGAATCAAGGTATCTATGACCGACTCAGAGAATCCCCGCTTAGATAAAATCATGCGTTCAATCTCCAGGCAGTCAGCCGCAGAGAAACTAGATTTGGATGTTGGAACGGACCCTGAATGAGAAGGTCCTGTCTCAGTGGCAGTTTCCACGGTGGCAGAGATGACATTTCCACCAGATCTGCATACCAAGTCCTGCGTGGCCACGCAGGTGCTATCAAAATTACCGAAGCCCTCTTCTGTTTGATTCTAGCAATCAGACGAGGAAGGAGAGGAAAAGGAGGACACACATAAGCCAGGTTGAAGGACCACGGTACTGCTAGAGCATCTATCAGTACTGCTTGAGGATCCCTTGATCTGGACCCGTAACAAGGAAGTTTGGCATTCTGACGAGATGCCATCAGATCCAATTCTGGTGTGCCCCATTGATGAATCAATTGTGCAAATGCCTCCAGATGGAGCTCCCACTCCCCTGGATGAAAAATCCGATGACTGAGAAAATCCGCTTCCCAGTTCTCCACTCCTGGGATATAGATTGCCGATAGATGGCAAGAGCGAGTCTCTGCCCATCAAATTATTTTTTAAACCTCTATCATCGCTAGAGAACTCTTTGTTCCTCCTTGATGATTGATATATGCTACAGTCGTGATATTGTCCGACTGGAATCTTATGAATTTGGCCAAAGCCAGCTGAGGCCAAGCCTGAAGCGCGTTGAATATCGCTCTCAGTTCTAAAATATTTATTGGAAGGAGAGCCTCCTCCTGAGTCCACACACCCTGCGACTTCAGGGAATTCCAGACTGCACCCCAGCCCAAGAGGCTGGCATCCGTCGTCACTATGACCCATGCTGGCCTGCGGAAACACATTCCCTGGGACAGATGATCCTGTGACAACCACCAAAGAAGAGAGTCTCTGGTCTCTTGATCCAGATTTATCTGAGGAGATAAATTTGCATAATCCCCATTCCACTGTCTGAGCATGTACAGTTGCAGTGGTCTGAGATGCAAGCAAGCAAACGGAACGATGTCCATTGCCGCTACCATTAGTCCAATTACCTCCATACACTGAACCACTGACGGCCGAGGAATGGAATGAAGTGCTCGGCAGGTGGTTAAGATCTTTGATTTTCTGACCTCCATCAGAAACATTTTCATGTCTACCGAGTCTATCAGAGTTCCTAGGAATGGAACTCTTGTGAGAGGGACAAGTGAAGTCTTCTTTATGTTCACCTTCCACCCGTGAGATCTTAGAAAAGCCAACATGATGTCCGTGTGAGATTTGGCTAGCTGGTAAGTTGACGCCTGAATCAAGATATCGTCCAGATAGGGCGCCACTGCTATGCCCCGCGGCCTTAGAACTGCCAGAAGGGACCCTAGCACCTTTATGAAAATTCTGGGAGCTGTGGCCAACCCGAAAGGAAGGGTCACAAACTGGTAATGCTTGTCCAGGAAGGCAAACCTGAGCAACTGGTGATGATCTTTGTGGATAGGAATGTGAAGATACGCATCCTTCAAATCCACGGTGGTCATATATTGACCCTCCTGGATCATTGGTAAAATTGTCTGAATGGTCTCCATCTTGAAGGATGGGACTCTGAGAAATTTGTTTAGAATTTTGAGATCTAAAATCGGTCTGAAGGTTCCCTCTTTTTTGTGAACCACGAACAGATTGGAGTAAAACCCCTGCCCCTGTTCTGCTTTTGGAACTGGGCAGATTACACCCATAGTATATAGGTCTTCTACACAGCATAATAACGCCTCTCTTTTTGTCTGGTTTACAGACAAACGTGAAAGATGAAATCTCCCCCTTGGAGGAGAATCTTTGAATTCTAGATGATACCCCCTGGGTCACGATTTCTAAAGCCCAGGAATCCTGAACGTCTCTTGCCCAAGCCTGAGCGAAGAGAGAAAGTCTGCCCCCTACTAGATCCGGTCCCGGATCGGGGGCTGCCCCTTCATGCTGTCTTGGTAGCAGCAGCTGGCTTCTTGGCCTGTTTACCTTTATTCCAGGTCTGGTTAGGTCTCCAGACTGACTTGGATTGAGCAAAATTCCCCTCCTGCTTTGTGGCAGGGGAGGAGGTAGAGGGACCACCTTTGAAGTTTTCGAAAGGAACGAAAATTATTTTATCTGGCCCTCATTCTATTTCTCTTATCCAGTGATGTCGGAAATGATCTCCTTCAGTTCAGGCCCGAATAGGGTCTTACCTTTAAAAGGAATAGCTAATAGCTTAGATTTTGATGACACATCAGCAGACCAGGACTTAAGCCATAACGTGCTAAAATGGCAAAACCTGAATTCTTTGCTGCTAATTTAGCCAGTTGAAAAGCGGCATCTGTAATAAAAGAATTAGCTAGCTTGAGAGCCTTAATTCTATCTAAAATATCATCTAATGGGGTCTCAACCTTAAGAGACTCCTCTAGAGCCTCGAACCAAAAAGCAGCTGCAGTAGTTACAGGAACAATGCACGCTATAGGTTATAGAAGAAAACCCTGATGAATAAACAATTTCTTTAGAAGACACTCTAATTTTTTTTATCCATAGGATCTTTGAAAGCACAACTGTCCTCAATAAGTATAGTTGTATGCTTAGCCAGGGTAGAAATAGCTCCCTCCACCTTAGGGACCGTCTGCCACGCATCCCTAATGGTGTCAGATATGGGAAACATTTTCTTTAAAGTAGGAGGGGGAGAGAACGGAATGCCTGGTCTATCCCATTCCTTAGTAACAATGTCCGAAATCCTCTTAGGGACTGGAAAAACATTAGTGTAAGTAGGGACCTCTAGATATCTATCCATTTTACACAATTTCTCTGGTGGAATTACAATAGGGTCACAATCATCCAGTCGCTAAAACCTCCCTGAGCAACAAGCGGAGGTGTTCAAGCTTAAACTTAAAGGCCGTCATATCTGAGTCTGTTTGAGGGAACATCTTTCCTGAATCAGAAAGCTCTCCCTCAGACAGCAATTCCCCCACCCCCAAATCAGAACATTGTGAGGGTACATCAGAGATGGCCAATAAAGCGTCAGAGGGCTCAGCATTTACTCTAATACCAGACCTACTGCGCTTCCCCTGCAAACCAGGCAGTTTAGATAATACCTCTGTGAGGGTAGTAGACATAACTGCGGCCATATCTTGCAGGGTGAAAGAATTAGACGCACTAGAAGTACTTGGCGTCGCTTGGGCGGGCGTTAAAGGTTGTGACACTTGGGGAGAGGTAGATGGCATAACCTGATTCTCTTCTGACTGAGAATCATCCTGAGACATACTTTTATCAGCTAAAATATGTTCTTTGCAATGTAAGGCCCTTTCAGTACATGAGGGACACATTTTAAGTGGGGGTTCCACAATGGCTTCTAAACACATGGAACATTGGCTTTCCTCAATGTCAGACATATTAAAACAGGCTAGTAATGACCACAGGCTTGAAAACACTTTATTTAGTGAAAAAATAATCAGAAAAAACGCTAATTTTGAATAAAAAACACCACCTGCACCTCGCCACAGCCCTGCTGTGGCGCCTACCTGCCCTCAGGAGTCTGTAAAATCGGATTAAACCTTCGATTTGGCCCAATACTATTCTGAAAGGCCTACCGGAGTTGGAGCTTGCTGCTTGTCTGGGAAAAACAACTGCGCAACTGAGGCGCGAAAATAGGCCCCACCCATCTCACTCGATGTCTCACAGACTAAAATAACCGCACCAGAGTGGTCTAAAACCGAGCCATGTGGGTTCATATACCCATAAATGAAGCCATGTGTACCCTCTTATACTTAATAAAGTAGAAAAACGTCTATCATAAAAAACGTTATATGTAACTCCCAGTCATGAAAACGTTTGCCCACAAACATCATAACATCAGTGTCAACCATTTTTTTTATAGCCCAATACGCAAGTTCAGTAATACCCCTCTTTATACTTTACGATTACTGCTTACCCTTTCCCTCATGGGGATACTGTCAGCCAATTCTGAAATAACACAGTCTCTCCAGAAAAAAATGACTTTACATACCTCACTGCTTATAGCATGAAAAACATTCCTCACACTGAAGTTTCTTAAGTACACCTCAGTCATTATGTGGGAACTACTCTGGATCTTAGTAACAAATGCTCATCAGATCATCAGCCTCCAGGAAGAAGTCTTCATCCATCTGCTGCCTGGGAGAAAATAGCACACACCGGTACCATTTAAAATAAAAAACTCTTGCTTGAAGAAAATAAAAACTAACATTTTATCACCTTTTTCACTTTACCCTTCCTATTACTTAGAGTAGGCAAAGAGAATGACTGGGGTGGAGCCAAGGGAGGAGCTATATATACAGCTCTGCTGTGGTGCTCTTTGCCACTTCCTGATAGCAGGAGGATAATATCCCACAAGTAAAGGATGAATCCGTGGACTCGTATCTTATAGAAGAAACTACCTTATCCAAATAAAAAAAATAAGGTAAGGAGACTCATACTGTAATGCTGAGAGCTTAAACTCTACGAGCAGAAGAAATTGCGAAAAGAAACAAAACCTTCCAAGATAACAATTAAATATCTAAGGAGTGCATAGGCTCAAACGGAGCCCGCTGAAGAACTTTAAGAACAAGGTTAAGACTCCAGGGAGGAGTAACAGGTTTAAACACAGGCCTGATTCTGACCAGGGCCTGACAGAACGATTGCACGTCTGGTACATCCGGCAGACGTTTATGTAACAAAATAGACAAGGCAGATATTTGACCTTTCAAAGAACTTGCCGATAAACCCTTCTCCAAACCCTCTTGGAGAAAAGACAAAATTCTAGGAATCCGAACTGTACTCCAAGAGTAGCCTCCGGATTCACACCAATGCAGATATTTACGCCATATCTTGTAGTAAACCTTCCTAGTAACAGGCATACGAGCCTGAATCATGGTCTCTATGACTGATTCAGAAAAATAAAAAAATTCAATCTCCAAGCAGTCCGCTTCAGAGAAACTAGATTTGGGTGAAGGAAGGGCCCTTGAAGTAGAAGGTCCTTCCCCAGTGGAAGTCTCCAAGGAGGGAGAGATAACATCTACACTAGGTCTGCATACCAGATCCTGCGAGGCCACGCCGGTACAATGAGGATCACCAACGCCCTCTCCTGTTTGATTCGAGCAATGACCCGAGGAAGGAGAGCGAACGGAGGAAATAGGTATGCGAGACTGAAATTCCAAGGGACCACCAGAGCATCTATCAATACAGCCTGAGGATACCTCGACCCGTACCTCGGGAGCTTGGCATTCTGACGGGATTCCATGAGATCCAGTTCTGGCTGTCCCCATTTGAGAATCAAGCTGGAAAACTCTTCCGGATGGAGTTCCCACTCCCCCGGGTGAAAGGTCTGTCTGCTCAAAAAATTTGCTTCCCAATTGTCCACTCCTGGAATGTGGATTGCAGGTCTCCGTCCACTGAATAATTTTGGCTACCTCTGTCATGGCCAAGGAACTCTGAGTTCCTTCCTGATGGTTGATGTAAGCCACTGAAGTTATGTTGTCTGAATGGAACCTGATAAACCGAGCCAAAGCTAACTGAGGCCAGGTCAGAAGAGCATTGAAGATTATCCTCAGCTCCAGAATGTTTATGGGAAGAACAGATTCGTCCCGAGCCCATGTCCCCTGAGCATTTAGAGACCCAGACTGCTCCCCATCCCAGCAGGCTGGCGTCCATTGTCACAATCACCCAGGTGGGTCTGCGAAAGCAGGTTCCCTGAGAGAGATGATCCTGAGACAACCACCAAAGAAGAGAATCTCTTGTCGACTGATACAGATGTAATCACGGAGACAGATCCGCATAATCCCCGTTCCACTGCCTGAGCATACATAACTGCAGAGGTCTGAGGTGGAAACGGGCAAACAGAATGATGTCCATGGCAGCTACCATCAGACCGATCACCTCCGTACATTGAGCCACCGACGGCCGAGGAGAGGACTGAAGCGTCAGACAAGAATCGAAAATCTTTTATTTTCTGACCTCTGTCAGAAATATTTTCATCGATAGGGAATCTATTATGGTTACCAAGAACACTACCCTTGTAGCTGGAATTAAGGAACTCTTTCCCAAATTCACTTTCCATCCGTCAGAGCGCAGGAAAGATAACATCTCTGTGTGGGAGTTTGCTTGTTGAAAAGATGGCACCTGCTCCAGAATGTCGTCCAGATAAGGCGCCACTGCAATGCCCCACAACCGGAGCACCGTCAACAGGGATCCCAGGACTTTTGAAAAAATTCTGGGAGCTGTGGCAAGGCCGAATGGAAGAGCCACAAACTGGAAGTGTTTGTCTAGAAATACAAACCTCAAACTTGTGATGATCCCTGTGGATGGGAACATGCAGGTACGCATCCTTTAAATCTACTGTTGTCATAAATTGACCCTCTTGAACCAAGGGAAGAATGGAACGAATAGTTTTCATCTTGAAGGACGATACTCTGAGGAACTTGTTTAGACTTTTGAGATCTAGAATTGGTCTGAAAGTTCCCTCTTTTTTGGGAACCACAAACAGATTGGAGTAAAATCCTAGACCCTGTTCCTGCATTGGAACAGGAACCATCACTCCCAGGTCGGAAAGGTCTTGAACACAGTGTAAGAACTCCTCTCTCTTTTTGTCTGGTCTACAGATAATCTTGAAAGCAGAAACCTGCCCCTGGGAGGAAAGGCTTTGAACTCTGGTTTGTATCCCTGGGACACGATGTCCACCGCCTAGGGATCCTGAACATCCCAAGCCTGAGCGAAGAAGGAAAGTCTGCCCCCCACAAGATCCGGTCCCGGATCGGGGGCAGACCCTTCGTGCTGACTTTGAGTCATTAGCGGGCTTCTTAGATTGTTTTCCCTTGTTCCACAACTGGTTGGACCTCAAAGAAGGCTTGGACTGTTCTTGCTTTGTAGAGGGAGAGGAAGGCTTACCCTTGAAGTTTCGAAAGGAACAAAAATTACTCTGGTGTCCCATCTGCTTATTCCTCTTATCCTAAGGGAGGAAATGACCCTTTCCTCCCGTAATGTCGAAAATAATCTCAGCCAGACCCGGCCCAAACAAGGTCTTACCCTTGTAGGGAATCGCCAAAAGCTTAGACTTAGGCGACACATCCGCAAACCAGGATTTCAACCATAAGGCTCTGCGAGCCAATACGGCAAACCCAGAAATGTTTGCTCCTAGCTTAATAACCTGTAGGGAAGCATCCGTAATAAAATAATTGGCCAACTTGAGGGCCTTGATCCTATCCTGGATCTTGTCAAGGGGAGTGTCTGTCTGAATAGAATCAGACAACGCATCAAACCAGTATGCTGCCGCACTAGTGATGGTAGCAATACAAACCGCAGGTTGCCATTGCAAATCCTGGTGAACATACATCATTTTGAGCAATCCCTCCAACTTCTTATCCACAGGATCCTTAAAGGAACTATCATCTATGGGAATAGTGGTCCTCTTAGCTAAAGTGGAAATTGCCCCTTCCACCTTGGGGACCGACTGCCAAGACTCCTCTATAGAGTCAGCAATAGGAAACATCTTTTTAAAAATAGGGGATGGAGAAAAAGGAATACCCGGTCTCTCCCATTCCTTAGCAATAATCTTTGTAGCCCGATCTGGTACAGGGAAAACCTCCACCATGGAAGGTACATCAAAATACTTGTTTAGCTTGCTAAACTTCTTAGGATTGACTACGACCTAAGTGTCATTCGTCCAAGGTAGCCAAAACCTCCTTAAAGGGACACTGAACTCAAATTTTTTTCTTTCGTGATTCAGATAGAGCATGACATTTTAAGCAACTTTCTAATTTACTCCTATTATCAAAGTTTCTTCATTCTCTAAGTATCTTTATTTGAAATGCAAGAATGTAAGTTTAGATGCCGGACCATTTTTGGTGAACAACCTGGGTTGTTTTTGCTGATTGGTGGATAAATTCATCCACCAATAAAAAAGTGCTGTCCAGAGGTCTGAACCAAAAAAGCTTAGATGCCTTCTTTTTCAAATAAAGAAAGCAAGAGAATGAAGAAAAATTGATAATAGGAGTAAGTTAGAAAGTTGCTCAAAATTACATGCTCTGAGTAACTAAAGAAAAAATTTGGTTTCAGTGTCCCTTTAAGTAACAAACGGAGGTGTTCCAGCTTAAACCTGAAGGATAAAACTTCAGCATCAGAAGAAGGAATTACACTGTCTGAGATTTCACCCACAGATGCTACCGAAGTATCCTCTTCCTCAGATTTCTGGGAGGGAACATTCGGAATAGCCACGACTGTGTCAGAAACCTTACTGATTCTTTACATTTCCTCTTGCGCTTTCCCTGCAGCATGGGAAAAGCAGACAACGCATCAGATACCGCAGAAGACATGAGGGAAGCGATGTCTTGCAAAGTAACTCCAGGCGGAGTTTGAGAGAAAGCGCAGAGCACTGCATGTGTGGACGATAGCATTTGGGACACTTGAGGAGAAAGCTGCGGCATATCTTTAACAATGTCAGAAGACTCCTGGACAGTATCCGCTTTAGACAATGTTGGCTCAGAAAAAAGTCTATCCCTGTAATTTAAAGTTCTCTTAATACATGAGGAACAGAAAGGGATAGGTGGTTCCACATTAGCATCAAAACATAAAGAACAAGAGACATTTTGCATGGCCTCTTGGTCCATCTTTACTCACAATTGAGTTAATGTCTCTAAAATAACGCCGCCGGGAGTAAGTGAAACACACCCCATAGATTGAGCCACAATCTCCTCGTCCCCAGTGCCTGCCATTACTGCCATCCATAACATAATCCCCTAATTTCAAAGGAGAATGTCTATTGTGTGCCATGTATAAAATTAAAGTGCCAAAGTTTTCCTGTATTCCCAGAAAAAATTAATTCAGCACCTTCAGAAATCTGCCAGGCAGCAAGGCAGCTCACTAGGTTTGAGAGGCATGTTCCCTCACATGGACCTGTGGAAGAAAAACAAAGAATGAGTAATTTTACTCAGGATTTCAAAGTTAGGGCAGCATTAAATACATGGGAGGCGCAGTGAGGATTGTACCCCACAAGTTCCCATTGCTTAAAAGCCACCAATGCTCTACTGAAGAGACCGACATGGACTACGGCTGCATCCCAGGACAAAGCAGAACAAGCTTGCACTGCTGAAAAATAACAAAATCTTGCTTGAAGAATCTTCTTTCAAACACCTAAACTTTACCACCTCCTTGCTCTTAACGTAGGCAAAGAGAATGACTGGGGTTGGAGGGAAGGGATGTGATATTTAACAGCTTTGCTGTGGTGCTCTTTGCCGCCTCCTGCTGGACAGGAGTGATATTCCCAATAGTAATTAGATGATCCGTGGACTCACTGTGTCATTAGAAAGAAATGACTATATTTTGTTTGTTTTTTGAAAGAAAGCACAATCATTAAGCTATTAATGGTGTAACGTTGTCTACTGGAGCCCTTTGTTCTCCCCCACTACAAGAAGAGACATCTTGACAGCAGTTTGTCTTTTAAAAAGCCAGTTTATTGCACAACTTGAAGTTGGGATAAAAAGTAAATAAAATTCACAGATAAGGTATACATAAAGTTTACAAATAGCATGATTTAAAAGTAACATAAATATGGGCTTTAAATTGCATTTTATATTCCTATACAATAAAAAGTTACATGTTTATAAAGAGTGGTTTAAAAGATTTCTCACTTTAAATGAAAATTAGTTCTGGGCTTTTTGATCATTTTTAAGTTAAATAAAAATAAAATAGAGAAATCCCAATAAAAAAACAACCCAGTTATTTAGTTTTAAAAGTTCAGAGGGCCAAGCTTAGACAGGACAAAACAAAGTAACGCTTAAAGGGACAGTGTACATTTTCTCCCCTTTCAGTGTGTTCCAAATGATCAATTTACTTGCTAGAGTGTATTAAATTGTGCACAAAGTTCCTTTACCTTTATTTTGTCAGTTGGAATAGCTGATTTAGCCTGTTGAATCCACTAATTATACTCAATATTGTAATAATTAACTATTGGTTTATGGAAAAACTTTGTAAAAAGAGCCAGCAGAAGAAATTACATTACCAGTGTGGGGGTGGGAGTGACATGTACTACAATATTTATTTTCAATTGTTCTTTCTATTTATTGAGCTTAGGTATACAGAGAGAAGATACAATTAATAATTTCTATAAGATAAGGAGAGGTCTGATGTATCTTGAAGTTCAGTACATTTTAATGGGTTTTAGTTTTAAAGAGCAAAAACTTTTTTTGTATCCATATAACCCTAAAGAAACAATTTCTTACACATTTTATAATCTGCAACTGGTATAAAAAGTATTTGGAAACACATTAAGGGGAAACCAATGTCTCAGTACCCTGTCCCTTTAATCCCTTGGCTACCAGCAAGGTTTGCAGAGCATTGTGTAGCAATGTGTTACAGCCCTCTCTGGCAACTTAGAGGTTAAAGGTAGTATAAGATTGTTCTTGTTTGGCACTAGAGGTTTAAAGATGCAAGTACAAAATATAATTATATTAAAACAAGTGTACTGAAGAGAGAAAAACACTGCCAATTATACTGTAATAGTATGATCCGCACAAATGGTATTTGATAGTACTGCTGGAACATTTATATTTATGTAATAAACGGACATTAAACACCTGTCACTGATTTGTAAAATTGAGCTTTGTCCCATGCTCCTAGAGAAAGGCAAAAAAGCACCCTGTAACCTGCAAATGCTGAAAATCAAACATTTAAAAACAAAATGTTACAGACTTTGCTTTTTGACTTGTTACTGTGGGCAAGGCACAATTTTTATATTAAGGGATATTAAACCTCTCTTGATTTTAAATGTATATAATGCATTACCCTTTTAATATAGTTCTGTTCTATGAACAGGGACAAAGAACACATTCCACCAAATCTGCTGGTAGCACAAAACTCTACAACTAGTGGAACAACCAACATTGTCCCTCAACATTTATCTCAGAAACAAACCAGGCACAAACATAGCATAAAAAGTTTTATGTGGGCAGAACGCTGATATTACTGGATACACAAATCTGTTTCTCTCCCGTTCATCTGTTATATAGCAGAACTGCTTGGTTGCCACCAAACCACCCAATGTGAAGGTACTTTGAAGGCTGCAGCAAAACTACTGAAAAAAAACTACTTACTCCAAAAGTGGTAGAACCCAAACTGAAACCCACTGAAGGGGGGATGAGTGTAAAGACTACAGGAAGGTGTCACCTTTTTTAAGAGGACACACAAACACATTTACATAGAAATTAGACTATAAAAAAAAGCTTTAATATAGGGCAATACTACTAAATATGTCTAAATTTAGTTGTCTTCCATGGTACAGTTTGAGTTTCTAAAGCCTGAACTGCAAATTAATAGGAGTAAATTAGAAAGTTGCTTAAAATTGCATGTTCTATCTGAATCATGACAGAACAAATTTGAGTTTAGTATCCCTTTAAGTTGGTTATGACTGTTATAAATAGGGAAAATCATATAGTTAGAGATAATGACTTATGAGCATTATTAAATAGTGCAAAAAACAGTGGGGGGAAAACACTTCATAAAAGTCCAATTCAATTTTCAAAATGTAACTGGATTATGCAGTCGAGACTAAAAGCACCTTAAAGAATAACTAATAAATGAATTATAAGTGTGTGCTACGTTGTAATATAAAGAGCAGTCTTCCTTATAGACCTACAAAGTATCCTACATGAAGAACCTCCCTTCTGTCTGACAGTGGTTCTACCAATCTGCTGCTATATATTTAATTGCACATAGCAGAGCATATATAAGGTGACATTGTTATTTTATGCCCCAGTACTCCACAGAAAATGTTGCTAGACGAGTGGCTTTATAAAGTAGCATGGTAGGGGCAGTGTAATACTTTCTAATTAGGGATGCACCGAAATGAAAATTCTGGACCGAAACCGATACCGAAAATTCAGGATGCCCCTGGCCGAAACAAAATGTTTTTTTTTCTTTTTCAACTACAGTGTGTGTGTGTGTGTAGCTGAGAGAGCTTGTAGGCGTGAAAGCTCCAACAAATGGGCGTGGTCACTTGTACCGTAGGGCGTAATCTGCATTGAAACTGGTGGAGCTCTACAAGGGAGAGCGTGGTTATAGCCAGACAACAATACGAGGTGGACATGTGTTTTGTTTTTGGGTGTAGTTATCAGTGCGATAGGCTTGGCTGCACCTGATCGTCTCTCATCGCATCTCCGCCTAGTTCCTGGTTTGGGTCTCACACTGACCCATCAGATTATATGTCCGGAGTCCCAAATGGAGTCTGCCTGTCACCTATCACCAGGACCACTGGACTTAGCTACGACCTTACGTGGTTATAGAAACTTACTGTGCTTTTTTGTATACACTGTCTGGTGGGTGCTAATTTGTACCAACTGTGTGCGAGCTTGGGGCTTATGCATATATAGTGTGCACGCATATTTGCCTCAGGCGAATAGAATGTCTACGCACAAGAGGCTGATGTATGAGCACTGAATATAAGGCTTATAATATTCACTGTGTGTGATAATATCAAGTGTTTATAAACATGTTACTTATCCTCCTTTGAATACTGTATTCAGAACTTTGGTTTCCTTCTAAAAAAAAAAAAAGGGCACTGCTGGTTTCAAATATCATCATGTTATGGTACTTATGTGTGTGCTCTGTGTATAATGCCAGTGCTGTGCTGCTCACCTTATGCTAAGGATAGGCATGTAACCCAATAGAACAGGATGTTATGGTACTTATGTGTGTGCTCTGTGTATAATGCCAGTGCTGTGCTGCTCACCTTATGCTAAGGATAGGCATGTAACCCAATAGAACAGGATGTTATGGTACTTATGTGTGTGCTCTGTGTACCATACCAGTGCTGTGCTGCTCACCTTATGCTAAGGATAGGCATGTAACCCAATAGAACAGGATATCATGGTACTTATGTGTGTGCTCTGTGTACCATACCAGTGCTGTGCTGCTCACCTTATGCTAAGGATAGGCATGTAACCCAATAGAACAGGATATCATGGTACTTATGTGTGTGCTCTGTGTACCATACCAGTGCTGTGCTGCTCACCTTATGCTAAGGATAGGCATGTAACCCAATAGAACAGGATATCATGGTACTTATGTGTGTGCTCTGTGTACCATACCAGTGCTGTGCTGCTCACCTTATGCTAAGGATAGGCATGTAACCCAATAGAACAGGATATCATGGTACTTATGTGTGTGCTCTGTGTACCATACCAGTGCTGTGCTGCTCACCTTATGCTAAGGATAGGCATGTAACCCAATAGAACAGGATATCATGGTACTTATGTGTGTGCTCTGTGTATAATGCCAGTGCTGTGCTGCTCACCTTATGCTAAGGATAGGCATGTAACCCAATAGAACAGGATATCATGGTACTTATGTGTGTGCTCTGTGTACCATACCAGTGCTGTGCTGCTCACCTTATGCTAAGGATAGGCATGTAACCCAATAGAACAGGATATCATGGTACTTATGTGTGTGCTCTGTGTACCATACCAGTGCTGTGCTGCTCACCTTATGCTAAGGATAGGCATGTAACCCAATAGAACAGGATATCATGGTACTTATGTGTGTGCTCTGTGTATAATGCCAGTGCTGTGCTGCTCACCTTATGCTAAGGATAGGCATGTAACCCAATAGAACAGGATATCATGGTACTTATGTGTGTGCTCTGTGTACCATACCAGTGCTGTGCTGCTCACCTTATGCTAAGGATAGGCATGTAACCCAATAGAACAGGATATCATGGTACTTATGTGTGTGCTCTGTGTACCATACCAGTGCTGTGCTGCTCACCTTATGCTAAGGATAGGCATGTAACCCAATAGAACAGGATATCATGGTACTTATGTGTGTGCTCTGTGTACCATACCAGTGCTGTGCTGCTCACCTTATGCTAAGGATAGGCATGTAACCCAATAGAACAGGATATCATGGTACTTATGTGTGTGCTCTGTGTACCATACCAGTGCTGTGCTGCTCACCTTATGCTAAGGATAGGCATGTAACCCAATAGAACAGGATATCATGGTACTTATGTGTGTGCTCTGTGTACCATACCAGTGCTGTGCTGCTCACCTTATGCTAAGGATAGGCATGTAACCCAATAGAACAGGATATCATGGTACTTATGTGTGTGCTCTGTGTATAATGCCAGTGCTGTGCTGCTCACCTTATGCTAAGGATAGGCATGTAACCCAATAGAACAGGATATCATGGTACTTATGTGTGTGCTCTGTGTATAATGCCAGTGCTGTGCTGCTCACCTTATGCTAAGGATAGGCATGTAACCCAATAGAACAGGATATCATGGTACTTATGTGTGTGCTCTGTGTATAATGCCAGTGCTGTGCTGCTCACCTTATGCTAAGGATAGGCATGTAACCCAATAGAACAGGGGAGGGCTGTACATTTTTAGCCATTTTGGTCCTCTTTGGGCCGAAATTGGAGTTGCACATTTTCGGCGGCCCAACTTTTGGTGCATCGCTAGTATTATTCTTTATTTAGTTCTGTGTAACAGAATCAGATTTAACCTTTTTTTTTTTTTTTTTTTTTTTTACCAATTATCAAAATAAAGTATAGTCCTAGAAAAGTATTATCATATGCAAAACAGTAAGTCAAGTAATGAACTCAAACAGCAGCTCTAGGCTGGCATCAAATTTGAAATATGCTACACAATAATTTTACCGAAAATAAAAGGCATAAAAACCGAAATAACAAAAATGCAATTTTCGGCCGAAACTTTCTGTGCATCCCTATTTCTAATATTATTACATTTTCTGCCATCTAAAGCACAAATGAATTGTCTGATTTAACAAATGTATTTAATTATAATTTGAGCAATAAACGTTGAAGAAATTGTATTACTTCACTTTATCTTAAAGGGATATGAAATAAAAGTGTTTTTTTTGTTTGTTTTTTTAAGAGCAAACCATTACATTTTTTTTTTCCAATTTACTTCTATGATCAAATTGGCTTTGTTTCCATGACATTCTGTGTTGAAGAGATACCTAGGTAGGCATCTGGAGAACTACATGGCAGGAAATAGTGCTGCCCTCTAGTGCTCATGCAAATAGATAACATTCTTGCAAAACTGCTGCCATTTTGTGCTCCAGAAATGGTCCGGTGTTCTAAAAGAAGTTGTATACCATAGGAATGTGTGCACCACGTCACTTCCGGTGACGTGTAATCAGCTGTTGGAGGGATGTGGCGCTCACTGCGCATGCGCAAGAGGCCCAACCTCCTCTAAACAGCTGTTTGAGGCGACTTATTTGAGAACGGGTCGAGGAATTCTATGGTACGTGCCGCGCATGCGCACATGGCCCTACTCTTCACTCATCTCATCAGACAAGGCACTAGCGGCACACTGGACCCTATTGGTTGTACAGCCACTGACTTCATGGACACACGGACCAATCAGATAATGCAGTAACGCTTTTTTACTATTTATTATCTGATTGGTCCGTAGTCCGTTTGATTTGCCCACCTCCATTCAATTTCCAAATTGTTCCATCGTATGCTGCCGACTTGCCTTATGGCGGTTACAGGGGGTGCTGATGGGGCTTACATAAGTTACACAGGGGGTGCTTATGGGGGTTACAGTGGGTGCTGATGGGGATTATGTAGGTTACAGAGGGGGTAACCTACATAAGCCCCATCAGCACCCCCTGTAACCCTCATAAGCACACACCCCCCCGGCAAGTCGGCAGCGAGCGATGGAACAATTTGGAAATTGAATGGAAGTGGGCAAATCAAACGGACTACGGACCGATCAGATAACAAACAATAGGGTCCAGTGTGCCGCTAGTGCCTTGTCTGATGAGATGAGTGAAGAGTAGGGCCTTGTGCGCATGCGTGGCATGGCCCATAGAATTCCTCGACCCGTTCTCAAATGTCGCCTTAAACAGCTGTTTGGAGGAGGTTGGGCCTCTTGCGCATGCGCAGCGAGTGCCAAAAACCTCCAGCAGCTGATTCACGTCACCTGGAAGTGAAGTAGGTCGCGCATTCCTATGCGGTATACAACTTCTTTTAGAACACCGGCTTCTAAGCATTACGTCCCTGCTTTTCAACAAAAGATCTCAAGAGAAATTTTTTTTTTTGATTATAAAAGTCAATTAGAAAGTTTTTTAAAATCGCATTCTCTTTCTGAATAGTTACAAAAATAATAATTTGGGTTTCATATCTCTCTAATACTAGCTAATTATTTTAGCCGGGTGGTGTACCCAATAAAAAGAACTCTGTATATAACCATGCCTGCCTGCTATGATGAAAAAACAAAACAAAAAAAACAACCTACGTGTACTGTTACTTTAAGAAGGGGTTAAGAAAAAACAGTAAAAGCACTGGGGATCACTTACTCAACTTCACATGATAGATTGTATAATGAAAGAGAATGCTGCATTAGAATTTTTAGGGGACTATGTAATCTATTTTGTTACCTGTACTGGTACATAAAATAATGAGATAACAATATTTAAGCATGCCTTAAAGGGACATTATAGTGTAAAACATTTTCGGAAATCTAAAAAAAACACAAAAAAAAACTTTGTTTTTTAAAACCATGTGATTCCCGGTGTCTCAGAATATAGCAGTAAGAGCAGTGTATAAGCAATACATCCAGTGCATGTAGTGAGCGAGTGCTGGTGATATCACAGGGAAGTCTGCTGGCTTTACTACACATGGAAGTAAAGTGCAGCTCTTACTTCTGTATACACAAATGACTGACATCTAAACCAGTGGTTTTCAATTCTAGTCCTAGGGCACAGTAACAGACCAGATTATCAGGATATCTGAACTTGAGGACAGATGAAATAATCATCTTTGCAGTAACAATAGTTATTAACTCGCTCTCATACAACATAATCCTGAGCATCTGGCCTGTTAGTGTGCCCTTAGGACTGGAATTGGTAAACACTGATCTTTACTCTGCCTGGGAAAAGAGAGGGGATATTTAATATAACACCCATGCTGTGTTATTGCTGTTTAAAGGGACACTGAACCCAAATTTGTTCTTTCGTGATTCAGATAGAGCATGCAATTTTAAGCAACTTTCTAATTTACTCCTATTATTAAATTTTCTTCATTCTCTTGGTATGTAAGTTTAGATGCCGGCCCATTTTTGGTGAACGACCTGGGTTGTTCTTGCTGATTGGGGGATAAATTCACCCACCAATAAACAAGTGCTGTCCATGTCCTTAAAGGGACACTGTAACCAAAATTTTTCTTTTGTGATTCAGATTGAGCATGAAATTTTAAGAAACTTTTTAATTTACTCCTATTATCAAATTTTCTTCATTCTCTTGGTATCTTTATTTGAAATGCAAGAATGTACGTTTAGATGCCGGCCCATTTTTGGTGAACAACCTGGGTTGTCCTTGCTGATTGGTGGATAAATTCATCCACCAATAAAAAAGTGCTGTCCAGAGTACTGAAACCAAAAAAAAGCTTAGATGCCTTCTGTTTCAAATAATGATAGCAAGAGAACGAAGAAAAATTTAAAATAGGAGTAAATTAGAAAGTTTCTTAAAATTTCATGCTCAATCTGAATCACGAAAGAAAATTTTTGGTTACAGTGTCCCTTTAACAAAACATTGTTTGGCTCCTTAGCTTAGATGCCTTCTTTTTCAAATAAAGATAGCAAGAGAACAAAGAAAAATTAATAGGAGTAAATTAGAAAGTTGCTTAAAATTGCATGCTCAATCTGAATCACGAAAGAAATATTGCGTTCAGTGTCCCTTTAAGTATTAAAGTCTTCCTCAAGTAGATAGAATTGCTCTCTGAGCGTATATGTTAAATAATGATGAAAACGAAAAACAACAAGAACCGGGTGGTAAATACAACAGGAAAGGAACTTTCAATAAATGTTGTCCGTGATTATTGAAATACTAAATACAGTATAAAAAGTGGGAACATTACATTCAAATAGCTTTTACATTTGTTTTTTCCATACCTTAATATCCCAGTGCAAATTAAAAATACAAGGTATATATTGACATAATCTTTTTCTTCCACTTCTTACAGCACTGCCTTACCAAACAGCACACCAGTAACCACAAACTTCATGTTCTAACTTAAAAAAATATCCAGAGAGGTAAATAATACTGAAAAGCAACAAATTAAGCACATAAATAATACACACATTTAGGTTTTGGTATGTAAATACACAGATGCTGAGAATGATAATACTGTGTTCAAATCTACTGCAGAAAACGTCCGGGAAAAATCCAGTGAGTTCAGTAAGAATGAGACTGTTATATTAAATGCACAATACAATCACACACCCAAATTAAGGACTTGTTTCCTTAGGTTTTAAAACTGTGTCATGATTTAAAAAAAAAAAAAATCCAGAAAGTTTATTTAACGGTTGTCAAGAACACGAGAGAAGCACAGACCATTGGCACAATACCTGCTTATAACAAGCATACACATTTGTATACACTGGCTTAAAGACCAGGTTTACAAGATAAGGCAGTGGGGTTAAATTAAAAGTCCAGAGCACCTAAAATAAAACATGCACAAACATAATACTGATTATATATTATTTTAAGATGATCCTGTCACTTTACATTATGTATAAAAAAGGAACAAAGTGATTTGCTTCTAATCCTAGGACAAACAAAAGGACGCCTGCTCATCAGTCAGTTGGTATTTTCTTTGGTTGTTATGGTGACCAGTTGCTTGGCAGCCTTAGCAATATCGTAAGCACACTGGATAACTTGTTGCGTCACTAGCTGGATGTCGGTGGTAGGACTGGATTCTACTAGGAGAGTTTTTTTACACTCTGATTGCAGCCGATAAGCACTGGATGTAAGAAGCCGTAGAGATGTCCTTACCATGTCTGATTTGGGTTTCTAGCAAAGCAAAGAGACAATGCAGCTCTTTAGTTAACCAGTAGACATAACACACATAAAATACATTGTAAAAATACTTTCCTATCAAGGGAATAATGAGAAAAGGTATTTAGAAAGAGTTTAAAGGGGCAGTAAAGTCAAAATTAAACACTTTCATCATTCAAACTGAGCAAGCAATTAACAACTTTTTAATTTACTTAAATGGTCAATTTTGCTTAATTTTCTTAGTATCCTTTGATGATGAGCATGCCTAGGTAGGCTCAGGAGCGGCAATGCACTGCTGGGACCTAGCTGGTAATTGGTGCTGCAGACATATGCCTCTTGTCATTTGCTCACCAGATTAGTTCAGCTAACTCCCAGTAGTGCATCGCTGCTACTGAGCTTCTACAAGGGATACCAAGAGAACAAAGCAAATTTGAAAATAGAAGTAAACTGGAAAGTTGTTTAAAATGACTTTATCTAAATCATGAAGTTTTAAAGGGACATGAAACCCAAAAAATTTCTTTCATGATTCAGATAGACTGCGATTTCTTTCATGTAATTGGCAAGAGTCCATGAGCTAGTGACGTATGGGATATACATTCCTACCAGGAGGGGCAAAGTTTCCCAAACCTCAAAATGCCTATAAATACACCCCCCACCACACCCACAATTCAGTTTTACAAACTTTGCCTCCTATGGAGGTGGTGAAGTAAGTTTGTGCTAGATTTCTACATTGATATGCGCTTCTCAGCATGCTGAAGCCCGGTTCCTCTCAGAGTGCAGTGAATGACAGAGGGATGTGAAGGGAGTATTACCTATTGAATGCAATGGTCATCCTAACGGGGATCTATTTCATAGGTTCTCTGTTATCGGTCGTAGAGATTCATCTCTTACCTCCCTTTTCAGATCGACGATATACTCTTATATACCATTACCTCTACTGATTCTCGTTTCAGTACTGGTTTGGCTATCTGCTTTATGTAGATGAGTGTCTTTTGGTAAGTATATTTCCTTTTATTTATGACACTCTCAGCTATGGTTTGGCACTTTATATGTAAAGTTCTAAATATATGTTTTGAACTTACATTTGCCATGATTCAGGTTAATCAGTATATTTCCTTCTTACAGACTGTCAGTTTCATTTTGTGAAATGCATAAAAAAAAATATATATATATATTTTTCTTACCTGAAAATTTTTCAAATTGACTCTCTTTTCTAAATTGCGGGCTGTTAGGCTAGCAGGAGCGCAAAATGCTATAATTTAATTGCGTAATTTTTGGCGCGAGAATTACGTTTGTTGACGTAATTTCGTCATTTCCGGCGTCTTAGTTGGCGCAGAGAGTTTTCACATAGTTGCGTCATCTATGACGCTCGTGTTTGTTGCAGATGTTCTTGGCGCCAAAAAATAATTTTGTCAGTTGTGGGCGACATATTTGGCGCCAGATTTTTGACATTATTTAAGTCCTTATTTCATTTTGCTTCTGGTTTCCAGAGGCTTATTCTGTCTGCATTTTTTCCCATTCCTGAAATTGTCATAAGGAAATTGATAATTTTGCTTTGTATGTTGTTTTTTCTATTACATATTGCAAGGTGTCTCAAACTGACCCTGTTTCAGAATCTACTACTGGAATCCTGCAGCCTGATGTCGGTTCTACCAAAGCTAAGTGCATTTGTTGTAAACTTGTGGTAACTGTTCCTCCGGCTGTAGTTTGTGTTAGTTGTCATGATAAACTTTCAAAAGCAGACAATATTTCCATTAGTAGTAATCCACTACCTGTTGTTGTTCCTTCAACATCTAATGTTCAGGATATTCCTGTTAATGTGAGATAATTTGTTTCTAATTCTATTCAGAAGGCTCTGTCTGTTATACCACCTTCTAATAAACGTAAAAGGTCTTTTAAAACTTCTCATAAATTCGATGAATTTTTAACTGACCGACAGCATTCTGATTTATTTATCTCTGATGAGGATCTATCTGGTTCAGAAGATTCTGCCTCAGATATTGACACTGACAAATCTTCATACTTATTTAAAATGGAGTACATTCGTTCCTTATTAAAGGAGGTGTTGATTGCAATAGATATGGAGGAGACTAGTCCTGTTGATATTAAAACCAGTAAACGTTTAAATTCGGTTTTTAAACCTCATGTAGTTATTCCAGAGGTTTTTCTAGTTCCTGATGCTATTTCAGATGTAATTTCTAGGGAATGGAATAGACTGGGTACTTCATTTACTCCTTCTTCAAGGTTTAAGAAACTGTATCCTTTGCCGACTGATAGATTGGAGTTTTGGGAAAAGATCCCCAAAGTTGATGGGGCCATCTCTACTCTTGCAAAGCGTACTACTATTCCTACGGCAGATAGTACTTCTTTTAAAGATCCTTTAGATAGGAAGCTTGAATCTTATCCAAGGAAGGCTTATTTATGTTCAGGTCATCTTCTTAGGACTGCTATTTCTTTGGCTGATGTTGCTGCTGCTTCAACATTTTGGTTGGAAACTTTAGCGCAACAAGTACCAGATCATAATGTGTATAGCATTGTTAAGCTAATTCAACATGCTAATAATTTCATTTGTGATGCCATTTTTGATATCATTAGAATTGATGTCAGATATATGTCTTTAGCTATTTTAGCTAGAAGAGCTTTATGGCTTAAATCTTGGAATGCTGATATGACTTCTAAATCAACGTTGCTATCTCTTTCTTTCCAAGGTAATAAATTATTTGGTTCTCAGTTGGATTCTATTATTTCAACTGTCACTGAGTGGAAGGGAGCTTTTTTGCCTCAGGATAAAAAATCTAAGGGTAAATTTAGGGCTGCTAACCGTTTTCGTTCCTTTCATCAGAATAAGGAACAGAAACCTGACCCTTCCCATAAAGGAACGGTTTCCAATTGGAAGCCTTCTCCAGTCTGGAATAATTCCAAGCCATTTAAAAAATCAAAATCAGCCCCCAAGTCCGCATGAAGGGGGCAGACTAAGATTTTACAAGGATGTTTGGAACAATTCAATCCAAAATCATTGGATTCAGAACATTGTTTCTCAAGGGTACAGAATAGGTTTCAAAGTAAGACCACCTGTGAGAAGTTTCTTTCTCTCACGCATTCCAGTGAACCCAGTAAAGGCTCAGGCTTTCCTGAAGTGTGTTTCAGACCTGGAGTTATCTGGGGTAATTGTGCCAGTTCCCTTTCAGGAACGGGGTCTGGGGTTTAATTCAAATCTGTTCATTGTTCCAAAGAAGGAGAATTCTTTCAGACCAGTTCTGGATCTAAAAATTATGAATTGTTATGTAAGAATACCAACATTCAAGATGGTGACTATAAGGACTATTCTGCCTTTTGTTCAGCAAGGGCATTATATGTCCACAAAAGACTTACAGGATGCATATCTTCATATTCCGATTCATCCAGATCATTATCAGTTCCTGAGATTCTCTTTTCTAGACAAGCATTACCAATTTGTTGCTCTTCCTTTTGGCCTTGCAACAGCTCCAAGGATCTTTTCAAAGGATCTCGGTGCCCTTCTCTCTGTAATCAGAGAGCGGAGTATTGCGGTGTTTCCTTATTTGGACGATATCTTGGTACTTGCTCAGTCTTTACATTCTGCAGAATCTCACACGAATCAAAGACATGGTTGGAGGATCAATTTACGAAAAAGTTCCTTGATTCCTCAGACAAGGGTAACCTTTTTAGGATTCCAAATAGATTCAGTATCCATGACTTTGTCTCTAACAGACAAAAGACGTCTGAAATTGGTTTCAGCTTGTCGGAACCTTCAGTTTCAATCATTCCCTTAAGTAGCTATGTGCATGGAGGTTTTAGGTCTCATGACTGCAGCATCGGACGCGATCCTCTTTGCTCGTTTTCACATGAGACCTCTTCAGCTTTGTATGCTGAGCCAATGGTGCAGGGATTATACAAAGATATCACAATTAATATCCTTAAATCCCAATGTTCGACTATCTCTGACTTGGTGGCTAGATCACCATTGTTTAGTTCAAGGGGCCTCTTTTGTTCGTCCAACCTGGACTGTGATCACAACAGATGCAAGTCTTTCAGGTTGGGGAGCTGTCTGGGGATCTCTGACAGCGCAGGAGGTTTGGAAATCTCAAGAGGCGAGATTACCAATCAATATTTTGGAACTCCGTGCGATTCTCAGAGCGCTTCAGTTTTGGCCTCTTCTAAAGAGAGAACCGTTTATTTGTTTTCAGACAGACAATGTCACAACTGTGGCGTATGTCAATCATCAAGGTGGGACTCACAGTCCTCAAGCTATGAAAGAAGTATCTCGGATACTTGCATGGGCGGAATCCAGCTCCTGTGTAATCACTGCGGTCCATATCCCAGGTGTAGACAATTGGGAAGCGGATTATCTCAGCTGCCAGACTTTACATCCGGGAGAGTGGTCTCTTCACCCAGATGTGTTTTTTCAGATTGTTCAGATGTGGGGGCTTCCAGAAATAGATCTGATGGCTTCTCATCTAAACAGGAAACTTCCCAGGTATCTGTCCAGGTCCAGGGATCCTCAGGCGGAAGCAGTGGATGCGTTGACACTTCCTTGGAGTTATCAACCTGCTTATATCTTTCCGCCTCTAGTTCTTCTTCCAAGAGTGATTTCCAAAATCATAATGGAGCATTCATTTGTACTGCTGGTGGCTCCAGCATGGCCACACAGGTTTTGGTTTGCGGATCTTGTTCGGATGTCCAGTTGCCAACCTTGGCCACTTCCGTTAAGGCCAGACCTTCTTCTCAAGGCCCATTTTTCCATCAGGATCTCAAATCATTAAATTTGAAGGTATGGAGATTGAACACTTAGTGCTTAGTCTTAGAGGTTTCTCTGACTCAGTGATTAATACTATGTTTCAGGCTCGCAAATCTGTGTCTAGAAATATTTATTACCGAGTTTGGAAGACTTACATTACATGGTGTTCTTCTCATAAATTCTCTTGGCATTCTTTTAGAATTCCTAGAATTTTACAGTTTCTTCAGGATGGTTTGGATAAGGGTTTGTCTGCAAGTTTCTTGAAGGGACAAATCTCTGCTCTTTCTGTTCTGTTCCACAGAAAAGTTGCTAATCTTCCTGATATTCATTGTTTTGTACAGGCTTTGGTTCGTATCAAGCCTGTCATTAAGTCAATCTCTCCTCCTTGGAGTCTTAATTTGGTTTTGAGGGCTTTACAGGCTCCTCCGTTTGAGCGTATGCATTCAAGTTTCTGAATTATCTGCTCTTTCTTGTGAGTCTCCTTTTCTGATTTTTCATCAGGATAAGGAGGTTTTGCGGACTTCATTTAAATTTTTACCTAAAGTTGTGAATTCTAACAACATTAGTAGAGAAATTGTTGTCCATTTGTTGTGTCCTAAACCTAAAAAATCTCTGGAGAGATCTTTACATTCTTTGGATGTGGTAAGAGCTTTGAAATATTATGTTGAAGCTACTAAAGATTTCAGGAAGACTTCTAGTCTATTTGTTATCTTTTCTGGTTCTAGGAAAGGTCAGAAGGCTTCTGCCATTTCTTTGGCATCTTGGTTAAAGCTTTTGATTCATCATGCTTATTTAGAGTCAGGTAAATCCCCGCCTCAGAGGATTACGGCTCATTCTGCTAGGTCAGTTTCTACTTCCTGGGCTTTTAATGAAGCTTCTGTTGATCAGATATGCAAAGCAGCAACTTGGTCTTCTTTGCATACTTTTACTAAATTCTACCATTTTGATGTTTTCTCTTCTTCAGAAGCAGTTTTTGGTAGAAAAGTACTTCAGGCAGCTGTTTCAGTTTGATTCTTCTGCTTATAATTTGTTTTTTTTATTCTAAACATTAAAACTTTTGTTTTGGGTTGTGGATTCATTTTTCAGCGGAATTGGCTGTCTTTATTTTTATCCCTCCCTCTCTAGTGACTCTTGCGTTCCACATCTTGGGTATTTGCTATCCCATACGTCACTAGCTCATGGACTCTTGCCAATTACATGAAAGAAAACATAATTTATGTAAGAATTTACCTGATCAATTCATTTCTTTCATATTGGCAAGAGTCCATGAGTCCCACCCTCTTTATGGTGGTTATGATTTTTTTGTATAAAGCACAATTATTTCAATTCCTTGTTGATGCTTTCGCTCCTTTCTTATCACCCCACTTCTTGGCTGTTCGTTAAACTGAATTGTGGGTGTGGTGGGGGGTGTATTTATAGGCATTTTGAGGTTTGGGAAACTTTGCCCCTCCTGGTAGGAATGTATATCCCATACGTCACTAGCTCATGAACTCTTGCCAATATGAAAGAAATGAATTTATCAGGTAAATTCTTACATAAATTATGTTTTTAACAACTTTCTAATTAAATTCTATTATATGTTTTTTCTTTGTTCTCTTGGTATCTTTTGCTGAAAAGCAGGGATTTAAAGCTTAGGAGCTGGCCCATTTCTGGAGCACTATATGGCAGCAGTTCTGCAACAATGTTATCCATTTGCAAGAGCACTAGATGGCAGCACTATTTCCTGCCATATAGTGTGCGAGATACCTCCCTAGGTATCTATTCAACACAGAATATTATGGGAACGAAGCAAATTTTATAAAAGTAGTAAATTGGAAACTTTTTGAAAATGATTTGCTCTGTCTCAATCACAAAATAAATATTTTGGGCTTCTTATGCCTTTAACCCCTTAACGACCAAGGACGTGCAGGGTACGTCCTCAAAAAAAAGTCAGTTAACGACCAAGGACGTACCCCGCACGTCCTCGGTCTGGAAAGCAGCTGGAAGCGATCCTGCTCGCTTCCAGCTGCTTTCCGGTTATTGCAGTGATGCCTCGATATCGAGACATCCTGCAATAACCATTTTTAGCCATCCGATGCAGAGAGAGACACTCTGTGGCACTCTCTGCACCGGACATTGATGGCTATATTCGTTGGTGGGTGGGAACCGGTGTGAGAGGCGGGTGGCGGCCATCAATGGCCCTGGTGATCTGGAGGGGGGCGGGAATGGCCGGGGGCTCGCACAGACGTGCGCGCGTGCACGGGAGGGCGGGGGCGGGCGCGTGCATGGGAGGTCGAGTGTGGGTGGGAACCACTACACTACAGAAAAATATATATTAAAAGTGTGAAAAAGTGGGGGATATAAGTGTAAAAAAAATACATCAGTCAGGGGGTGGGGAAGCTACACTACAGAAAAACCACAAAATTTTTTTTTGCAAACTGGGTACTGGCAGACAGCTGCCAGTACCCAAGATGGCCCCCAATAAGGCAGAGTGGGAGGGTTAGACAGCTGTTTTGGGGGATCAGGGAGGTTGGGGGCTAAGGGGGATCCTACACAGTAGCATATGTAAATATGCTAAAACATTTTATTTATTTAATAAAAAAAAAAACCTTTTATTTTAGTACTGGCAGACTTTCTGCCAGTACTTAAGATGGCGGGGACAATTGTGGGGTGGGGGAGGGAAGGGAGCTGTTTGGGAGGGATCAGGGGGTGGGATGTGTCAGGTGGGAGGCTGGTATCTACACTAAAGCTAAAATTAACCCTGCAAGCTCCCTACAAACTACCTAATTAACCCCTTCACTGCTAGCCATAATACACGTGTGATGCGCAGCAGCATTTAGCGGCCTTCTAATTACCAAAAAGCAACGCCAACGTCATATATGTCTGCTATTTATTTACAAAGGGGATCCCAGAGAAGCATTTACAACCATTTGTGCCATAATTCCACAAGCTGTTTGTAAATACTTTCAGTGAGAAACCTAAAATTGTGAAAAATTTAGCGTTTTCTTAATTTGATCGCATTTGGCAGTGAAATGGTGGCATGAAATATACCAAAATGGGCCTAGATCAATACTTGGGGTTGTCTACTACACTACACTAAAGCTAAAATTAACCCTAGAAGTTCCCTACATGCTCCCTAATTAACCCCTTCACTGCTGGGCATAATACACGTGTGGTGCGCAGGGGCATTTATCAGCCTTCTAACTACCAAAAAGCAAAGCCAAAGCCATATATGTCTGCTATTTATGAACAAAGGGGATCCCAGAGAAGCATTTACAACCATTTATGCTATAATTGCATAAGTTGTTTGTAAATAATTTCAGTGAGAAACCTAAAGTTTGTGAAAAACTTTGTGAAAAAGTGAACAATTTTTTTTATTTGATCGCATTTGGCGGTGAAATGGTGGCATGAAATATACCAAAATGGGCCTAGATCAATACTTTGGGATGTCTTCTAAAAAATATATATATACATGTCAATGGATATTCAGGGATTCCTGAAAGATATTAGTGTTCCAATGTAACTAGCGCTAATTTTGAAAAAAAGTTGTTTGGAAATAGCAAAGTGCTACTTCTATGTATGGCCCTATAACTTGCAAAAAAAGCAAAGAACATGTAAACATTGGGTATTTCTAAACTCGGGACAAAATTTAGAAACTATTTAGCATATGTTTTTTTTGGTGGTTGTAGATGTGTAACAGATTTTGGGGGGTCAAAGTTAGAAAAAGTGTGTTTTTTACATTTTTTTCCTCATATTTTATATTTTTTTTATAGTAAATTATAAGATATGATGAAAATAATGGTATCTTTAGAAAGTCCATTTAATGGCGAGAAAAACTGTATATAATATATGTGGGTACAGTAAATGAGTAAGAGGAAAATTACAAACACCGCAAAAATGTAAAAATAGCCTTGGTCCCAAACGGACAGAAAATGGAAAAGTGCTGTGGTCATTAATGGGTTAATTTTAACTTGACTGTCCCTTTAAATTTCACTACTGAGAAATAATGCATACAATTTAATGTAACAAATAAATAATATATTTTGCAGCAAGGAAACTTTTATTCACATCCTACCTTCCCCTGTATAAAATCATCATTGGTTACAATATACACTATTGTATTACATTTTCATTAGAAAAATTATTTTTAAAAGAACAGAAAACACTTTTTACCTTTGGAAAGAGTGCTGCCATTTCTGTCACTGCAACGTGTATTCTTTCTGAGCATGGTATATAGCTGCAAAAACAAAGAGCAAAGTCACGATCACAACAGATATGCATTGATGTCTGTAAAACCTATAAGTGCACTGACTGAAAACATTGTTAGATCATTTGCAATGCATATGTAAGTTAAAGGGATCGTGACGTATTTCGTGCATTAAAAAGTAGGTTTTAAACGCTTTTTGGCATTTAATATACTTGATCTGTATTTTATGAGCTGGATTTCATTCTATTCCAGTAACTTCCATATTCCTTCTAGTAAAACATACAATAGCATTTATTTATTTACACAAAATGTTTGTCCTTTTCAAATTACTGTCATTTTCTTTATAAACATTTTATTGACCATTTCAGATAGCGGTAACATCATGGGGTGGTGTAGACATAATGTGACTGCCAAGGATAGAAAAAGCACACAAAGCAACCTTATTGGCAGATTCAGTAGGTCTGTCCTCAGTGAGATAGGATGCATGTGTGTCTGATGGCAAAACAAAGTGCTTTACAGTCGAAGAAGATAACTGGAGTTATTTTAGTCAGCCAGCTCTGTTTTAAATAAGCGACTGTGTTTAATGAATGGAAACAGTGATTCCATTTGAGCTAAGGTGTATAGATAAGGATGGGGAAATTAAAATCACAATGAACTCTTTTTGCTTCTGAACTCTGTTTTTAAATATAGTCTCTCTCATGACATAAAAGCTACACATTTCCCACCAAAATCTTCAGCATTGTTTCATCTGAAGCACAGCATTTTGGGTAAGGATATGAAAAGTTCTAATGCCTCACTTTTTTGAATTATATCTAATTATTTGATATAAATGTACTTAACGTGGACAAGTTTTTTTTTGTGTTCATTATAACCAGTACAGGATTGAGGTACCCTACACTAAGCATTAATCAGAAAAATATCATATGATCATGAGGCCTAACATAAGTAAAGTGGTTTCGGAAGCAAACAGGTGAGGTATTAGAATCTTGTGTGCATATGTGTACACAAAGGCCCTCGCCTCAGTGGATTCTGGGGAAAAAAGATCACAGATTTTGTTCTGATTTATGGTTGTTTAGTGGAAGCAATGATTTCATTTGCACCACAGAAACCACCGCTGACTATCTTTGCGGTCATTGTGTTTAAATGCTGGTACACCGTACCAGGAAAGCACATGTGCAGATGCTGTTGAAAAACTGGTAGCTTTTTATATGCTTATTTAAATATGAAGCAAAATGCTTAAATTCAAAATTAAAATAAACTCAAGGAAATTTCTATTTTGACCATTATGTCTCTTTACAAACACAAGTTTGTGAAATGCTAAGCAATATACTCAATATATATTGCCCCTTGACTGCCAGAGAAAATGTGCTGTAGGCCTTTCTAGAAGTCAAGGTGGTTTTCCACTTCAACCCTAGAAATTGACCGTCTTCAGGGGCTATAAGCCTCTAGCATTCATTTTTTGTTGGTTGTCTTATTCAACTTAATGTTATTTACTGCACAAATTAAGTTATAATCAAATATTCATTGCATGCCCCCAGCATATACATGAGTAAGCAAATGCCTTACACCTCCACATGGGTAGTGAGTGCCACCAGCATATACACCAGTAAGCAAGTGCCTTACACCTCCACATGAGCAGTGAGTGCCAGTGCTACAAGCATATACACCAGTTAGCAAGTACCTTACACCTCCACATAAGCAGTGAGTGCCAGTGCCTTACACCCTCACATGAGCAGTGAGTGCCAGTCCTACCAGCATATACACCAGTGAGCAAGTGCCTTTCACCCTCACAAGAGCAGTGAGTGCCAGTGCTACCAGCATATACACCAGTGAGCAAGTGCATTACACCTCCACATAAGCAGTGAGTGCCAGTGCCTTACACCCTCACATGAGCAGTGAGTGCCAGTCCTACCAGCATATACACCAGTAAGCAAGTGTCTTAGACCTCCACATGAGCAGTGAGTGCCAGTGCCACCAGCATATACACCAGTGAGCAAGTGCATTACACCTCCACATAAGCAGTGAGTGCCAGTGCCTTACACCCTCACATGAGCAGTGAGTGCCAGTCCTACCAGCATATACACCAGTAAGCAAGAGCCTTACACCTCCACATGAGCAGTGAGTGCCAGTGCTACCAGCAAATACACCAGTAAGCAAGTGCCTTACACCTCCACATGAACAGTGAGTGCCAGTGCTACCAGCATATACACCAGTAAGCAAGTGTCTTAGACCTCCACATGAGCAGCAAATGCCAGTGCCACCAGCATATACACCAGTGAGCAAGTGCATTACACCTCCACATGAGCAGTGAGTGCCAGTGCTACTAGCATATACACCAGTAAGCAAGTGCCTTACACCTCCACATGAGCAGTGAGTGCCAGTGCTACCAGCATATACACCAGTAAGCAAGTGCATTACACCTCCACATAAGCAGTGAGTGCCAGTGCCTTACACCCTCACATGAGCAGTGAGTGCCAGTCCTACCAGCATATACACCAGTAAGCAAGTGTCTTAGACCTCCACATGAGCAGTGAGTGCCAGTGCCACCAGCATATACACCAGTGAGCAAGTGCATTACACCTCCACATAAGCAGTGAGTGCCAGTGCCTTACACCCTCACATGAGCAGTGAGTGCCAGTCCTACCAGCATATACACCAGTAAGCAAGAGCCTTACACCTCCACATGAGCAGTGAGTGCCAGTGCTACCAGCAAATACACCAGTAAGCAAGTGCCTTACACCTCCACATGAACAGTGAGTGCCAGTGCTACCAGCATATACACCAGTAAGCAAGTGTCTTAGACCTCCACATGAGCAGCAAATGCCAGTGCCACCAGCATATACACCAGTGAGCAAGTGCATTACACCTCCACATGAGCAGTGAGTGCCAGTGCTACTAGCATATACACCAGTAAGCAAGTGCCTTACACCTCCACATGAGCAGTGAGTGCCAGTGCTACCAGCATATACACCAGTAAGCAAGTGCCTTACACCTCCAAATGAACAGTGAGTGCCAGTACTACCGGCATATACACCAGTAAGAAAGTATCTTAGACTTCCACATAAGCAGTGAGTGCCAGTGCCTTACACCATCACATGAGCAGTGAGTGCCAGTGCTACCAGCATATACACCAGTAAGCAAGTGTCTTAGACCTCCACATGAGCAGCAAATGCCAGTGCCACCAGCATATACACCAGTGAGCAAGTGCATTACACCTCCACATGAGCAGTGAGTGCCAGTGCTACTAGCATATACACCAGTAAGCAAGTGCCTTACACCTCCACATGAGCAGTGAGTGCCAGTGCTACCAGCATATACACCAGTAAGCAAGTGCCTTACACCTCCAAATGAACAGTGAGTGCCAGTACTACCAGCATATACACCAGTGAGCAAGTGCATTACACCTCCACATGAGCAGAGTGCCAGTGCTACCAGCATATACACCAGTAAGCAAGCGTCTTAGACTTCCACATGAGCAGTGAGTGCCAGTGCCTTACAACATCACATGAGCAGTGAGTGCCAGTGCCACCAGCATATACACTAGTAAGCAAGTGCCTTACACCCTCACATGAGCAGTGAGTGCCAGTGCTACCAGTAAGCAAGTGCCTTACACCTCCACATGAGCAGTGAGTGCCAGTGCTACCAGCATATACACCAGAAAGCAAGTGCCTTACACCTCCACATGAGCAGAGTGCCAGTGCTACCAGCATAAACACCAGTAAGCAAGCGTCTTAGACTTCCACATGAGCAGTGAGTGCCAGTGCCTTACACCATCACATGAGCAGTGAGTGCCAGTGCCACCAGCATATACACTAGTAAGCAAGTGCCTTACACCCTCACACATGAGCAGTGAGTGCCAGTGCTACCAGCATATACACCAGTAAGCAAGTGCCTTACACCTCCACATGAGCAGTGAGTGCCAGTGCTACCAGCAAATACACCAGTAAGCAAGTGCCTTACACCTCCACATGAGCAGTGAGTGTCAGTGCCTTACACCATCACATGAGCAGTGAGTGCCAGTGCCACCAGCATATACACTAGTAAGCAAGTGCCTTACACCCTCACATGAGCAGTGAGTGCCAGTGCTACCAGCATATACACCAGTAAGCAAGTACCTTACACCTCCACATGAGCAGTGAGTGCCAGTGCTACCAGCAAATACACCAGTAAGCAAGTGCCTTACACCTCCACATGAGCAGTGAGTGCCAGTGCTACCAGCATATACACCAGTAAGCAAGTGCCTTACACCCCACATGAGCAGTGAGTGCCAGTGCTACCAGCATATCCACCAGTAAGCAAGTGTCTTAGACCTCCACATGAGCAGTGAGTGCCAGTGCCACCAGCATATACGCCAGTAAGCAAGTGCCTTACACCTCCACATGAGCAGTGAGTGCCAGTGCCTTACATCACCACATGAGCAGTGAGTGCCAGTGCTACCAGCATATACACCAGTAAGCAAGTGCCTTTCCTCCACATGAGCAGTGAGTGCCAGTGCCTTACATCATCACATGAGCAGTGAGTGCCAGTGCTACCAGCATATACACCAGTAAGCAAGTGCCTTACACCCTCACATGAGCAGTGAGTGCCAGTGATACCAGCATATACACCAGTAAGCAAGTGCCTTACACCTCCACATGAGCAGAGTGCCAGTGCTACCAGCATATACACCAGTAAGCAAGCGTCTTAGACCTCCACATGAGCAGTGAGTGCCAGTGCCTTACACCATCACATAAGCAGTGAGTGCCAGTGCTACCAGCATATACACCAGTAAGCAAGTGCCTTACACCTCCACATGAGCAGTGAGTGCCAGTGCTACCAGCAAATACACCAGTAAGCAAGTGCCTTACACCTCCACATGAGCAGTAACTGCCAGTGCTACCAGCATATACACCAGTAAGCAAGTGCCTTACACCCCACATGAGCAGTGAGTGCCAGTGCCACCAGCATATCCACCAGTAAGCAAGTGTCTTAGACCTCCACATGAGCAGTGAGTGCCAGTGCCACCAGCATATACACCAGTAAGCAAGTGCCTTACACCTCCACATGAGCAGTGAGTGCCAGTGCCTTACATCACCACATGAGCAGTGAGTGCCAGTGCTACCAGCATATACACCAGTAAGCAAGTGCCTTACACCTCCACATGAGCAGTGAGTGCCAGTGCCTTACATCTTCACATGAGCAGTGAGTGCCAGTGCTACCAGCATATACACCAGTAAGCAAGTGCCTTACACCCTCACATGAGCAGTGAGTGCCAGTGCTACCAGCATATACACCAGTAAGCTAGTGCCTTTCACCCTCACATTAGCAGAGTGCCAGTGCTACCAGCATATACACCAGTAAGCAAGCGTCTTAGACCTCCACATGAGCAGTGAGTGCCAGTGCCTTACACCATCACATAAGCAGTGAGTGCCAGTGCTACCAGCATATACACCAGTAAGCAAGTGCCTTACACCTCCACATGAGCAGTGAGTGCCAGTGCTACC
Source organism: Bombina bombina (assembly GCF_027579735.1). NCBI lineage: Eukaryota > Metazoa > Chordata > Amphibia > Anura > Bombinatoridae > Bombina > Bombina bombina. The sequence goes on along the minus strand of NC_069500.1, from coordinate 470,167,651 downwards.
AGCAAATACACCAGTAAGCAACTGCCTTACACCTCCACATGAGCAGTAACTGCCAGTGCTACCAGCATATACACCAGTAAGCAAGTGCCTTACACCCCACATAAGCAGTGAGTGCCAGTGCCACCAGCATATCCACCAGTAAGCAAGTGTCTTAGACCTCCACATGAGCAGTGAGTGCCAGTGCCACCAGCATATACACCAGTAAGCAAGTGCCTTACACCTCCACATGAGCAGTGAGTGCCAGTGCCTTACATCACCACATGAGCAGTGAGTGCCAGTGCTACCAGCATATACACCAGTAAGCAAGTGCCTTACACCTCCACATGAGCAGTGAGTGCCAGTGCCTTACATCATCACATGAGCAGTGAGTGCCAGTGCTACCAGCATATACACCAGTAAGCAAGTGCCTTACACCCTCACATGAGCAGTGAGTGCCAGTGCTACCAGCATATACACCAGTAAGCTAGTGCCTTTCACCCTCACATTAGCAGTGAGTGCCAGTGTCTTACACCATCACATGGGCAGTGAGTGCCAGTGCTACCAGCATATACACCAGTAAGCTAGTGCCTTTCACCCTCACATTAGCAGTGAGTGCCAGTGTCTTACACCATCACATGGGCAGTGAGTGCCAGTGCTACCAGCATATACACCAGTAAGCTAGTGCCTTTCACCCTCACATTAGCAGTGAGTGCCAGTGTCTTACACCATCACATGGGCAGTGAGTGCCAGTGCTACCAGCATATACACCAGTAAGCAAGTGCCTTACGCCCCCACATGAGCAGTGAGTGCCAGTGCTACCAGGCTGGAGTGCACATGTATTGTGAGGGGGGTACCATGTATATACAGCTCTTACTGCAGAATACACTGATGACTGACAGCTACAGTTAGCCAGCAAGGGGTGTGAAGTGATTTTACATGAAAAACTTATTTTCTATCAATGTTTATGAGGTCTTTTTTTTTTTGTAATAAAAGGCAGATTAATTAAAATGTCATCTACACTGTTGTGTTCCTTTGTATATAAAATATGCATGCTAATACTGCACCTACAGACTAGAGACATGACGTAGCATACCAGAACATAAAGAGAAGATGTAAAAACTAGTAGATTAGAAGCACTCAGTGCACAAAGAGTGTTAGAGCTATCACATAGCTGTAAATTCCACTTCACACAGCATTCTGTTTAATGAAACACATACAACAATAACACAGCAAAACAGGTTTTAAAAATGCAAAATATAAGATGTCTAATGCTGAGAACATTCCCACTATGGTAGCAGTTCTTAGGCAGCCATCCTTGTACTTACTCATGCCTCTCTTTTGGTAGTGTGTATGGGTTGCACATACATACTTTTGCTATACCTATTAATATATTATGTATCTACATTAATAAATATAAATAATGCCATTCCTTGTAGACTATTGGTACTTAAATTTACATGAGCGTGAGCTCCCTTACTGCATTAAAGGGACAGTAAAGTTAAAATGAAACTTTCATGATTCAAATAGACCATGCAATATTAAACAACTTTCCAATTTATTCCGGTTATCAAATTTGCTTCATTCTCTTGGTATCTTATTTAAGAGTAAAAACAAAAATTATGCTTACATGATAATTTCATTTCCATCGAGGGGAGGAGAGTCCACAGCTTCATTCATTACTAATAGGGAATTAAGAACCTGGCCACCAAACGGAGGCAAAGACACCCCAGCCAAATGCTTAAATACCTCCCCCCCCCCCCCACTTCCCTCATCCCCAAGTCATTCTGCCGAGGGAACCAGAAACAGTAGGAGAAATATCAGGTATAAAAGGTGCCAGAAGATGATTAAATTTAGGTCCTCCCAATGGAGATATGGGTAGGAGCCGTGGACTCTCCTCCCCTTGATAGAAATTAAATTATCAGTTAAGCATAATTTTTGTTTTCCATCTGAAGTGGAGGAGAGTTCACGGCTTCATTCATTACTATTGGGAACATATACCCAAGCTCTAGGAGGACACTGAATGCAACCGGGAGGGTAAAAGGCAGACCCTAATCTGAGGGCACCACAGCCTGCAAAACCTCTCCCCTAAAAACAACTTCCGCAGAAGCAAAAACATCAAATTTGTAAAACCTTGTAAAAGTGTGTAAGGCGGACCAGGTAGCCGCCTTACAAGTTTGCTCCATAGAGGCCTCATTCTTGAAGGCCCAAGACGAAGCCACAGCTCTAGTTGAATGAGCCGTGATCCTCTGAGGAGGCTTATGTCCCGCTGTCTCATAAGCCAAGCAAATCAAGCTCCTCAACCAAAAAGACAAAGAAGCAGCAGAGGCCCTTTGCCCCTTGCGCTTCCCAGAATACACCACAAAAAGAGATGTAGACTGTCTGAAATCCTTTGTAGCCTGAAGTTAAAACTTCAAGGCACGAACCACATCCAGGTTATGAGGTAACCTTACCTTTGAAGAAGAAGGGTTAGGACACAAAGAAGGAACAACTATTTCCTGATTGATGTTACTATTAGACACCACCTTGGGGAGAAGACCCAACCCAGTGCAAAGTACAGCCTTATCCGCATGAAACGCCAGATAAGGAGGATCACATTGCAAAGCAGTTAGTTCAGATACTCTGCGTACCGATGCAATAGCCAACAGGAAGAGAACCTTCCGGGACAGAATCTTAATGTCTATGGAATGCATAGGTTCAAACGGAACCCTCTGCAAAACCTTAAGGACTAAGTTTAAGCTTCAAGGCGGAGCCGACTGTCAAAAGACAGGCCTGATTCTAGACAGAGCCTGAACAAAAGATTGGATGTCAGGATGTTCAGCGAGTTTTCTATGCAACAAGACTGATAATGCCGAAATCTGTCCCTATAAGGAACTAGCGGCAAGACCCTTCTCCAAACCATCTTGGAGAAAGGACAGAATCCTGGATACATTCACCTTATGCCAAGGATATCCATGCTTCTCACACAAGGACAAGTAAGTCCTCCACACCTTATGGTAGATGCGACGAGTGACTGGCTTCCTTGCCTGAATTAGAGTATTAATCACACCTTCAGAAAAGCCTCTCTTGGCTAAGACTAGGCGTTCAATCTCCACGCAGTCAGCCTCAGAGAATCTAGATTTCGATGTTGAAAGGGGCCCTGTGACAGCAGATCCCTGCAACAGGGTAACCTCCACGGTGGAGAGCATGACATCCCTACCAGATCCGCAAACCACGTCCTCCGCGGCCACAAAGGAGCAATCAGAATGGCCGGGACCCGCTCTTGTTTGTTGCGTGCCCCTTCGCGAGGTAGAAGTGGTAACGGAGGAAAAATGTAAGCTAGGCTGAATCCCCAAGGAACCACTAAGGCATCTATCAGCTCTGCCTGGGGATCCCTGGACCTCGACCCGTATTGAGGAAGCTTGCAATTGAGTCTGGACGCCATGAGATCTATTTCCGGCGTTCCCCATCTGTGACAAATCTCTGCAAACACCTCGGGGTGAAGAGACCATTCCCCCGGATGGAAGGATTGTCTGCTGAGAAAGTCTGCTTTCGAGTTGTCCACACCTGGAATGTGAATCGCTGAGAGCGAGCAGTCATGGGACTCCGCCCATTCCAAAATCCGAGACACCTCCCTCATTGCGAGGAAGCTCCTCGTACCCCCCTGATGGTTGATGTAAGCCACCGAGGTAATGTTGTCGGTCTGGAATCTGATGAAACTGATATAGTTCTAGGATGTTGATCGGAAGGAGAGACTCCTCCCTGGACCACTTTCCTTGTGCCATCCTGGAACCCCAAACAGCTCCCCATCCTGACAGACTGGGGTCTGTGGTCACAATCTCCCAGGACGGTCTCAAAAAGGATGTCCCAATGGACAGCTGCTCCGGACGAATACACCAAGAGAGGGAGTTCTGAGTCTGAGCATCCATGGATATCAGCTGTGATAGATCTGAATGATCGCCGTTCCACTGTCTCAACATGCACAATTGAAGAGGAGGTCTAAGATGGAACCTGGCGAATGGGATGACCTCAGGTTTCATGGTGTCAAGCATAATCACCTCCATACATTGAGCCACCGATGAGCTTGTGAAGGACTAAAGGGCAAGACAGCTGGATGCAAGCTTCCTGCGCCACTGATCTGTAAGAAATATCTTCATGGACATAGAGTCTATTATCGTGCCCAGGAACTTCACCCTGTTGCTGGGAACCAGGGAACTCTTTCCTGAGTTGATCTTCCAACCGTGAGATTGGAGCAGAGGAAGAGCCCTCAAATGATCCTCTGCGAGGCTAAGTGACGGCGCCTGAACTAGGATGTCGTCCAGGTAAGGTGCCACTGCAATGCCCCTGGATCTGTCAACTGCAAGCAGCGCCCTCAGAACCTTCATGAAGACTCTGAGCCGTGGCCAGACCAAAAGGAAGGGCCACAAACTGGAAGTGTTGGTCCAGAAACGCAAATCTTAGGAACCTGAAGAGGTCCCTGTGAATTAGCACATGAAGGTAAGCGTCCTTCAAGTCTACAGTTGTCATGAACTGTCCCTCCTAAACTAGGGGCAGAATAGGAACACTCAGAAACTTCTTTAAACACTTTAGGTCTAGAATCAGGCAGAACGTGCCCTCCTTCTTTGGAACCACAAAAAAGTTGTAATAGTACCCTAGACCCCTTTCTGCTAGGGGTACTGGTATGATAACCCCGAGAGAGGCGAGATCTCTCACACACTCTAGAAAGGCCTCTCTCTTCTCTGGTCTTGAAGATAGGTTTTACAGGAGGAATATGTCCTCAGGTGGATAGTATCTGAACCCTATCCTGTAACCCTGGGAGACAATTTCTAGAACCCAAGGGTCCTGAAACCATACGTCTGAGAATTGAGATAATCTGCCCCCTACGTGATCCGGAGACCGGTCGGGGGCTGCCCCTTCATGCCGATTTCGTCTCGGCGTGCTTCTTGCTCTGCTTAGACTTGTTCCAAGATTGAGCCGGCTTCCAAGATCCCTTGGACTGGTCTGCTTTCGCAGCAGGTTGCTGGCGCTGTGCCTTGTCCGCACGAAAAGTATATCCCTTAGGCTTAGCCTTCTTATCCTGCTGTAAGGAAAGCTCCCTTGCCTCACGTAACCGTGGATATGATCGAATCCAATCCTGGGCCGAACAGGATCTTCTCTTGAAAAGGCCTTGATTTAAAGGTCATGTCCGCAGACCAACATTTTAGCCACAGAGCCCTGCGCGTTAAAACAGAAAAACCTGACATATTAGCATTCAGGTGAATAATTTGCATATTGGCATCACAGATAAATGAATTGGCGACCTTCAGCGCCTTAATCTTTTCCTGTATCTCGTTGATGGATGTCTCCCCCTCAACCATTTCACACAGGGATTCACACCAATATGTTGCAGCTCTGACGACGGCTGCAATGGCCGCTGCTGGCTGAAAAACAAACGCTGTGTGCTGAAAAATCTTTCGCAACATGTTTTCCAGCTTTTTATCCATGGGCTCCTTAAACAACAAACTATCCTCGAGAGGAATAGTCATCTGCTTTGCGAGCGTAGCGATAGCCCCATCCACCTTAGGGATGGGTCCCCCACAACTCAAGCTGAGAGTCCGTAACGGGGAACAGTTTTTTTTAAAGGAAGAAGAAGGGGAAAAGGACGAACCTAATCACTCCCATTCATTCTTAATAATATTTGCCATCTTAACGGGACCTGGGAAAGACTGAGGTACCACCCTGTCCTTGTATACCTTGTCAAGCTTAGGAATCGCAGGTTCCTCCGGTATCTTAGGTTCTGGAACCTCTAGAGTAGCAAGCACCTGCGATAGCAGAAAGCGCAAATTCTCCATCCTAAACCTATAACCAGGCTCCTCCGCCGCTGGAGGTTTAGATAACACAGACTTCAACCCAGAAGGGGCCTCCTCCGAACAGTCAGAGTGGGCCTCGTCATCATATAGAGCCTCTGGATCTTCCATCGGTGTGGACAAACCCTGGACCGCTATTATAAACCCTACGCTTGAGCTTAGCAGAACGTTGTAAGGCATGGATCACTTTCACAACCGCCAATTCCAGTTGGTCCGCAAAGTCTGACGGCCAATGAATCTCTCCTGAAGGAGGTACGGTTGGACCCTGGGGCGCTGCATGTGCAATCGGAGATGAATGTAGGGAGCACACCTCCCGGGACGAAGAGCCCTCAGAGGTGGACGGCTCAGTAGTACTAGACATCCGTTTACATTTAGATGTTGTAACTTTATCAAGGCATGTGGAATATAGTTGAGAAGGCTGATCTACTAGAACCTCCTCACAATAAACACAGGAATGAGCCTTTGTTAAGGAGGGAATGCCCTCTAACGCGTCAGAGTCCTCCATCGCTTGCACTTTTGGGTAGACTAACTTAATTTTGCAAAAAAGCACCTTTATACCACCAATGGCCGGGGCACTCACCACCTCCTAGGACCCGGACTACGGAAACCGCTACGTCTCCTGTGCCACAGATAAACAGAGGAGGCTAGACACACCCAGCCACATGGAATGCCTGGCAAGACTGCCCCTGCACTAGGGAAAAACGCTCCAAAAATGGCCTCGCAAAATTCCCGCAAGTAACCTGAAAGTTCCACACATTGCCAGAGCCTCATCTCACAATGACACAAACAATATCATGTATAACCCCCCCCCCCCCGTTCAATAATCCCCCTTCCAGGAATATAAACCCTTGATTCTGTAAAGATAAAAAGGCGCCACACTGTGGCCCTGTCTTCTATGTTATCATTATTAATAAAAAATGAAACGATCTTACCAGAATCTACACTGTGGAACAGGAACACGGCCCTTCAAGTGTGACAGGTTAGTAGCCTCGCTCCTGACATGGACTTGAGTGTAGAAAGCAGGCAGCGAAACTTGTTAAAGCTGATTGCTTATGGAGCTGTTAATATGAGTCGGGATGGTTTCGCAGAAACTCTCCCTGTATCTCCGGACTCTAACTTTCGCCCAGGCTCTCACTGAGAGGCAGACAGGACTACTTAAAACTCCAGTCCCAATTTGAAGAGTACTACCCTCCTTAAGAGACTACTCCGAAACTCTGGCACTCCTCTGCCATCCTCCTGTGACGAAAGGCAAAGAATAACTGGGGGATGAGGGAAGTGGGGGAGGTATTTAAGCCTTTGGCTGGGGTGTCTTTGCCTCCTCCTGGTGGCAGGTTCTCAATTCCCAATAGTAATGAATGAAGTCATGGACTCTCCTCCCCTTTAGATGGAAACTAGGTGGGATCATAATAGCCTCAGGAGTGTGCACCTGTCTTGGCAGCAGTGCTTTGCAACATTGTATAAAAAAAGCTACAAATAATGTTGCAAAACACTACTGCCATAGGCCGCATTCGGCAAGTGCTCCAAGCGAGTCTGTGAGCACTAGACAGTGAGGCGCTGGGCGTTCCCTCAGAGCTCTGATGACGTTAGTCCCAGCATTTCCAGCGTGCTGGTAAAGCTGGGACTTTTCAGAGCAAGCTGTAAAAGTTAATCATGTCTGCATTATCACGATTTGTGAAAGTACTATTAAATGAACAACACTTATATATATATATATATATATAAGTGTTGTAAATTTAATAATACTTTCACAAGTAAGGGAGCTACTAATAAACGTTCGCATGTGCAAAGGGATCTACTGCACAATAATGGATTACAATATATAATTCATATGTAAGACGTTTCTATTTGCATGCAATATTTCTAATACTTAAAAGGTATTAGAAATATTGCATGAAATTAGAAGCGTCTCTACTATGAGATCCTTTTGCGCATGCCTACTACTCTGTCAATGCGTGGTGACGTGGGACGTTGTGATGGGAGCGTTTTGTCAAAGCTCCCTAACTGGTGACGTACCCACAGCGTCACGTCATCACCACTACATATGTGCCGGCGCTGGGAATAAGCGCTGCCCGAACGTGGCCATAGAGTACCAAAGACACGTGCACACTCCCGAGGCTTTTATCAGCCCACCTAGTTTTACGCTTCAATAAAAGATACCAAGACAACAAAGCAAATTTGATAACAAAAGTAAAATTGGAAAACATAATTTATGCTTACCTGATAAATTTATTTCTCTTGTAGTGTGTTCAGTCCACGGGTCATCCATTACTTATGGGATATATTCTCCTTCCCAACAGGAAGTTGCAAGAGGATCACCCAAGCAGAGCTGCTATATAGCTCCTCCCCTCACTTGTCATATCCAGTCATTCGACCGAAACAAGACGAGAAAGGAGAAACTATAAGGTGCAGTGGTGACTGGAGTTATAATTTTAAAATTTAGAACCTGCCTCAAAAAAAGACAGGGCGGGCCATGGACTGAACACACTACAAGAGAAATAAATTTATCAGGTAAGCATAAATTATGTTTTCTCTTGTTAAGTGTGTTCAGTCCACGGGTCATCCATTACTTATGGGATACCAATACCAAAGCTAAGTACACGGATGATGGGAGGGACAAGGCAGGAACATTAAACAGAAGGAACCACTGCCTGTAGAACCTTTCTCCCAAAACCAGCCTCCGAAGAAGCGAAAGTGTCAAATTTGTAAAATTTGGAAAAAGTATGAAGTGAAGACCAAGTTGCAGCCTTGCAAATCTGTTCAACAGAGGCCTCATTCTTAAAGGCCCAGGTGGAAGCCACAGCCCTAGTGGAATGGGCTGTAATTCTTTCAGGAGGCTGCTGTCCAGCAGTCTCATAGGCTAAACGTATTATGCTACGAAGCCAAAAAGAGAGAGAGGTAGCCGAAGCCTTTTGACCCCTCCTCTGTCCAGAGTAAACGACAAACAGAGAAGAAGTTTGTCTAAAATCTTTAGTTGCCTGTAAGTAGAACTTCAGAGCACGGACCACGTCTAGATTATGCAAAAGACGTTCCTTCTTTGAAGAAGGATTAGGACATAACGATGGAACAACAATCTCTTGATTGATATTCCTGTTAGAAACAACCTTAGGTAAAAACCCAGGTTTAGTATGAAGAACTACCTTGTCTGAATGAAAGATCAGATATGGAGAATCACAATGTAAGGCAGATAACTCAGAGACTCTTCGAGCCGAGGAAATAGCCATCAAAAACAAAACTTTCCAAGATAAAAGCTTAATATCAATGGAATGAAGGGGTTCAAACGGAACACCCTGAAGAACTTTAAGAACCAAGTTTAAGCTCCACGGAGGAGCAACAGCTTTAAACACAAGTTTAATTCTAGCCAAAGCCTGACAAAAGGCCTGGACGTCTGGATGCTCTGCCAGGCGTTTGTGTAAAAGAATAGACAGAGCTGAAATCTGTCCCTTTAGCGAACTAGCGGATAAACCCTTTTCTAAACCCTCTTGTAGAAAAGCTAATATCCTAGGAATCCTAACCTTACTCCATGAGTAACTCTTGGATTCGCACCAATATAAATATTTACGCCATATCTTATGGTAAATTTTTCTTGTCACAGGTTTCCGAGCCTGTATTAATGTATCAACAACCGAATCCGAAAACCCACGCTTTGATAGAATCAAGCGTTCAATTTCCAGGCAGTCAGCCTCAGAGAAATTAGGTTTGGATGGTTGAAAGGACCCTGAATTAGAAGGTCCTGCCTCAGAGGAAGAGACCATGGTGGACAGGACGACATGTCCACTAGGTTTGCATACCAGGTCCTGCGTGGCCACGCAGGCGCTATCAGAATTACCGATGCCCTCTCCTGTTTGATCCTGGCAATCAGTCGAGGTAGCAACGGAAATGGTGGAAACACATAAGCTATGTTGAAAACCCAAGGGGCTGCTAATGCATCTACCAGCACCGCTCCCGGGTCCCTGGACCTGGATCCGTAACAAGGAAGCTTCGCGTTCTGGCGAGATGCCATGAGATCCAGATCCGGTTTGCCCCAACGACGAATCAGTTGAGCAAATACCTCCGGGTGAAGTTCCCACTCTCCCGGATGAAAAGTCTGGCGACTTAGGAAATCCGCCTCCCAGTTCTCTACGCCTGGGATGTGAATCGCTGACAGGTGGCAAGAGTGAGACTCTGCCCAGCGAATTATCTTCGAGACTTCCAACATCGCTAGGGAACTCCTGGTTCCCCCTTGATGATTGATGTAAGCCACAGTCGTGATATTGTCCGACTGAAATCTGATGAACCTCAGCTTTGCTAACTGAGGCCAAGCCAGAAGAGCATTGAATATTGCTCTTAATTCTAGAATGTTTATTGGGAGGAGTTTCCCCTCCTGAGTCCACGATCTCTGAGCCTTCAGGGAATTCCAGACTGCTCCCCAGCCTAGAAGGCTGGCATCCGTTGTTACAATCGTCCAATCTGGCCTGCGAAAGGTCATTCCTTTGGACAGATGAACCGGTGACAACCACCAGAGAAGCGAATCTCTGGTCTCCTGGTCTCTGGAATTGCCACCGTGTCGCAATCATTCAGAGCCGCTAATACCTCCCCTAGTAACACACGGAGGTTCTCAAGCTTAAATTTAAAATTTGAAATTTCTGAATCCGGTCTCCCCGAATCAGAACCGTCACCGACAGAATGAAGCTCACCGTCCTCATGTTCTGCAAGTTGTGACGCAGTATCAGACATGGCTCTCGTGTCATCAGCGCGCTCTGTCCTTAACTCAGAGCTATCGCGTTTGCCCCTTAATTCGGGCATATTATATAATACTTCTTTCATAACATTAGCCATATCATGTAAAGTGATTTGTAAGGGCCTAGATGTACTAGGCGTCTCAATTCTACGTATCTCCCGAGCGGGAGACGCAGGTACTGACACGTGAGGAGAGTTAGGCGGCATAACTTCCCCCTCGTTGTCTGGTGATAGCTTCTTTATCGGTACAGATTGACTTTTATTCAAAGCAATATCAATACAATTGGTACACATCGTTCTATTGGGCTCCACATTGGCTTTTGAACATGATGAACAAACAGTTTCCTCTGAATCAGACATGTTAAAACAGACTTAGCAATGAAACTAACAAGCTTGGAAATCACTTTCAATAAGTGTTACAAGCAATATAAAAAACGCTGCAGCGCTTCAAAAATACAGATATAATTAAACAATTCTTAACAAGAGGTGTACTATTAGCAGAGGATTGCACCCATTAGCAAAAGGATGATTAACCCCTCGATACCCAAAACGGATAAAACAGATATCAATTAAGATTTAACGCTTTTAATCACAGTCAGCACACTGTCACAGATCTGCTGTGACTGATTACCTCCCTCACAAATGAAATTTGCAGACCCCTGAGCTCTCTAGAGACGTCCTGGATCAAGGAGGAAGAAGCAGAAAGACTGTGCAATAATTTTAACTGCGCAATAAGGCGCTAAAACAAGGGCCCTCCCACTCCAATCACAACAGTGGGAGCCCTGATATAACGGTTTCTATGCAGAAAAATATGTTAGCCATGTGGAAAAAATCATGCCCAAAGCGATTTATCACCAAAGTACCTCACAAAAAAACGAATAACATGCCAGTAAACGTTTTATTAAAAAACAACATTTTTCAATGTCATGCAAAGCTATCACTAAGCCTGCTACCAGTCGCTACCACTGCAGAGAAGGCTTAAGTATTATTTCAGAGTTAACAGTATTTTCTCAGTCAAATTCTAGTCCCTAGAATATAACTCGACTGCGCATACATTTATCAGCCTGATACCAGTTGCTACTACTGCATTTAAGGCTGTACTTACATCATACGGTAACAGCAGTATTTTCTTAGTCAATTCCATTCCCAGAAAATAAAGTACCGCACATACCTCATTTGCGGAGGACCCCGCATGCTATTCCCAGTCTGAAGTTACCCCACTCCTCAGAATGTCGAGAACAGCCAGTGGATCTTAGTTACGCCTGCTAAGATCATAGATAAAAAACGCAGGCAGTTTCTTCTTCCAAATACTGCCTGAGATAGAAAAACAGCACACTCCGGTGCCATTTAAAATAACAAACTTTTGATTGAAGAATAGTTAATAGTTAATAGTTAAGTAAAAACTCCAGCTCCTCTCGCGACCTCCTTCTTTGTTGAGGGTTGCAAGAGAATGACTGGATATGACATGTGAGGGGAGGAGCTATATAGCAGCTCTGCTTGGGTGATCCTCTTGCAACTTCCTGTTGGGAAGGAGAATATATCCCATAAGTAATGGATGACCCGTGGACTGAACACACTTAACAAGAGAAAGTTGTTTAAAATTGCATGCTCTATCTGAATCATGAAAGTTTAATTTTAACTTTACTGTCCCTTTAAAGGAAAATTCTCAAACACAAATAGTTGCCAGTTAGGGTGGGAATTCCTGAGTGGATCCAAAAATAGATACATAGACTAAATTCCCTTGTAAAAAATGTATTTGCCATCCTAGTGACAGAACACTAGATATTGTAATGCAAAAGAAAATAAAAACATTACAGGAGATGAAAGCAAATACAACTGTGAGAAACACTGCTGTATGCAGTAAATAAATTACATGTAATTGTTACATTATTTATATTGCCTAGGGTGCTCTAGTCTCAAAAAACTTTGAGAATCACTGGTTTGCAGCACTCTCCTCACAAAGCCTCTCTTACATAGATAAATGTTATGGGCATGTTGCACACTCTTCAAACAATATTTTACTGCTCTAGTTAAATTTGTATGCAAGAAACAAAATTTAAATATCGAATGACATCTTATTTTACCCAATAGAACGTTCTAGAATTTAAGTGCCATAAAACTGGTTTAATGCATTTAATATTCTCTTTCAAAATCGTAGTCTTTGATAACACATAACTTTTTTACTATCTGTGTGTGTAACCACTAGAAGTTTTCCTCAGGGCTGAACAGCCTCCAAGCACATCTAACTAGTAAAAGCAGGAAACGCTGAGGCTTGAACTTTCAAGGAAGTGAAGATGAAACCTTTATGAAAAAATTCAAACATCTATTGAATCAAAAGAAATTCCATGTGACTGCATGCCTAAAGACATCCCAAACACCAATACATACAAAAGATGTGCACACTTTAATACTTCACAAAAGTATGCCAAACACTGGACCAGAAAAACATAAATTATGCTTAAACGATAACTTCCTTTTCTTCTGATGGAAAGAGTCCACAGCTGCATTCATTACTTTTGGGAAATAAGAACCTGGCCGCCAGGAGGAGGCAAAGACACCCCAGCCAAAGGCTTAAATACTCCTCCCACTCCCCTCATCCCCCAGTCATTCTGCCGAGGAACAAGGAACAGTAGAAGAAATATCAGGGTGAAAGGTGCCAGAAGAATAATAAGGACGCCCCACTTAAAATTACAGGTGGGGAGATGTGGACTCTTTCCATCAGAAGAAAAGGAAATTATCAGGTAAGAATAATTTATGTTTTTCTTCTTAAATGGAAAGAGTCCACAGCTGCATTCATTACTTTTTGGAAAACAATACCCAAGCTATAGAGGACACTGAATGCCAAGACGGGAGGGTACAATAGGCGGCCCATACTGAGGGCACCAGGCCTGAACCTCTACCCAATAAAAATAAAACGCTTTGTCCGAAGCCGAGAATTTTTTTTAAAGGAAAAGCCCCAAGGACACTGACTTACAGCTAGTCCAGAGCCAAACTAGAGACCGCAAAACAGACTCGACTGAGCCAACAGTCCTCCAGGAGACACCGTCGCCCAACAGACGGCCGAAACCCCCAAGGGAACAAGGCAAAGAAGAACAGAGGAAACCGAAAGGTCCCCTAATACAAAAAAGAACACCTCCAAGTGTGAGCCCAGCTCACAGAGACCCAATGGGCCCAAACAGGGAAAGAAGGCCACGCCTATACCAGGCGAAACCAGGGATAAGACTGGGCACAGAGACAGAACAGACGTCTCTCTAACATCCTGCAAGCACTGAATGCAACTGAAGAGGCAAAGTCCTCCCAGCGTCTGAACCAAAGTATTCGACCATCAAAAAAATGTGTAATAGACCCAGGCAAAAAACCCCAAGTTAAAGAACACGGAGTCCATAACAGGACGACACAGATGGTACTTGCGAGGAAGAAGAAGCAGTCAAGCAAGAAACAGACCACAAAAGCAACCCCCAGATGGAGGGCACGCTCCAGGCAACCTAACCCGCCAGACCTACACACAGCTCCCTAAGAAGGGGACACAAAAACCTCAATCGAGGCCCCCGAGGAGGAGAGTATACCCTCAGAAAGAGTAAACCCTCTTCTGAAATCAATATAGCAAGTTGAAAGGAAACTCTATATCCTAGCAGACTGAGCTAACAGGATAGACTCAACAAAGCTCACACATCCAGAGGAGACTGCGACCCGAACACAGCGCCTTAGACGGCAGGGCCATCCCGACCTGCAGACCCACACCCAGCTGGACCATCCCAGCCTCAGGGATTCAAAACAGGGGAACAGAAGAATCCCTAAACTGGTACAGAAACCAGCGTAAGGATAGCACAGCCATCCCCACAGAGTACGAGTACAACTCAACTCTGAAACAGATGAGAAGGCCATAGACCTAAGGATCTTTCAAAATAAAAGCCTAATAAATCTGACTTGGAGTCAGCAAGACCCCAGGGGGAACCTATCCCACCTCCCATCCAGGAGAAGCCCTAAGAAAGGACTATCTCCCTAGGGAGGAGAATATCCCCTAAAGAAAAGGGATGAGACCGGAAGGGCAACAACTGCCCTCAAGGCCCGAAACCACCGGCTAATGGGAAAATAAATCCCCAATACAAATGTCCAAGAAAAGGAACCCCCTACAAGTAGCTTGCCAAGCAGTGGCACAGCCAATCCATTTGCCTGTAGAGCAGGGAATCCACGGGTACACGGGCAAGCTGACCAGGGGAATGCAACCCTAAGGTGCACCAGAAATTGAACATCCAGCGCCAGCAGCTGGGTATGAACCAACAACCCTTGAGGCGCAAGCCACACAGCTAACCACTAGAAGACATGGGCTACTCTGTTGCAGAGAGTAATACATACTCTGAAAACCTGGCCAACCATGACCAGGTCAGGAAGATGGAACAAGGACATAGCCCAAGTACCCACTACCGTGGAACACCCGATCAGCCCTGAGATCCAAGATTCCAAAACAACCCAGGACTGGGTCAGGAAAAAAGCCAAGCGAAGCCTCAGCAACCGGAATTCTCAGGGAGAAAAACAGGTCCAGGCACCTAATAGTTCAGGCAAACCCTACCCTAGAACTAAACACCCCAACTGGTCAAAAAGCCAGACACAAAGGATATGGATGCATATCCAGAGAATCCAGATAGCGAGAAAAACTCAAAAACCCCTACCAACGGAAGGAACCACCCCTAGCTAAAGTCCAACGCTCCAAGGAGCAAGGCTAGAAGTCGATGAAGAGACTTCTCAAAGCCTCAGGAAAACCAAGGGATACCTTGAAGTAAAAAAATCCTTTTAGCAGGGCCTAAAGGGAGATCCAACTCACCCGGAGATAATGAAAGAAGACCCAAAGTTCTCATATAACTTACATGTCAAAGAGTAAGAGCTGCATCTAGAAAAACTATAAACCGCTTACGCGTACACTTGCAAGGTGTCAAGAGCTGCAACAGGTTTTGAACTGTAAATCTTCCGCATGCTAGACAGCTATCCTGTACAAGCTGTTGGATCAAGCCCAAAAGGACAAATCCAGAGCCCTAAAACTGAAGGTCAAACCGCACAAAATGTGGTAAAGGGGCGCTAAACCCTCCACCGCATGGGGGGGGGGAACTCTAGGTTCTTATGAGATCAGATATCAGATAAAATGACGCAGCGGAAAACTCTCCTGCCCGGTCATCTATGACTGAAGGCTATAAGGACTGAAACAATCTTTCCCGCCTCACGGACACACAGGTCCTCTTGAATGCTTAGTTGAACATGAAAACCAATGATAATCTGAGCACTCTGAGCTTCTACCGAACCAGTCGAGCAGAACAGCGCCACGTGTCTGAACAGCCGCAAGACCGAATGAACCCGACAAGACCAGTCTGCACGAAGGGTCTTAATTAGCAAGCTGCATAAATTCTCCCTCATAGGGGAAAAAAGAAAACAGACATTTTTAACATAGGACTAACGTGTCCAAAACAACTTCCGAAGAAGTAATAAAGAGTATCAATCCCAGAAGGTTCCTGAAGGAAACAAAAAACAAATAAAAGACATCCCATCAGATACAGATAAAATATAAGGTAACCCGGAGGTTAACGCCCAAAAAGACACAGGCCTACCAGCAGGACCAGCCAACGGAGCTCTATCTTTCAAAAACTGGGAAAGATCTCATTCAAAGAACAATCAGGAGATTACTTCATCCCCACATGTCTAATGAGGTGCACCATTCGAATTAGCAGACTGAAAATTCCTGTATCTGGTAACGATAGGGTCATTCAATAACTGAAAAACATGTCTGAGCAATACGCGAAGGCACGCAATCCTGTAACGAAAGGCACAACACTCAGGAACAGTTACACCGACGGGGAACTGTAGAGGCCCTCCCCAAGGCAGAAGGCCTGGGACAATAGGGCTCGAGAACATTGTCAAATAAACGTCTGGACTCTGCAAATGAACAATTGCCAACATTATGTGGAAGCGAAAACTTGCTGCAACCTCCGGGGGGGGGGGGGGGGGGGGGGGGGGGAACACGCCACCCTGCATGGAGGAATCATAAACTGGGTTACCCACAAGTGTAGAAGTATGAATTGGTAGGGAACTCGCCTCTCGGAGGGCAGGATCCCCAGAGGCAGATGGCTCAGCTGTCCCCTGATTCCCTGGGCCCGAGCAACAAGGTGCTCTCATATGGCATACGGAACAAAACTGGTTGACATGTGTCAATGAGGCCAATCTGGATTCGTCACCGGACACAGAATCTGAAATCAAAATAGTCTCAGTATCAGATTCCTCCATAACTGAATCTGAAATTAGCACAGTCTCAGCATCAAAATCCTCCATAACTGGATAGAGGATATATAAATATGGACTAAAGTAATAAAACAAAAACGGCACCTGACACCCACAATGGCTGGGGCACTCATAGGGTTGCCACCTCGGCCATGTTTTCCTGGACACTTATGCGTTACACATGCTGCAGGGTGTGCAGAGGGGAACATGAATTGCACCCCTGGTCAGCACACAATTAGTGAACCTGGATAGCACTAATCATGTTCCTCCCTGCAGCATGTGTAACTCATAAGTGTCCAGGAAAACATGGCCGAGGTGGCAACCCTAGGCACTCACCATATCCAGACCCCTGCGAACTAGAATTTTTCCTTCACCACACGGTCGGGAATGCGGAAATGGAAAACGAAACGTAACCACGCCCGAACACAAGGTGAACCATACAGTCTAAAAAAGCGCGCCCAACCAAAAGGCTGCATCACTTCCAAAGGCCTCAATGTTCCAAACCACGAGCCCATAAACCTCACACATAAGCAGGTTGAATCACAAACATGATTATAAACCCCCCTGTTCAATAAGCCCCCTCAGGAGATATTAACCCTAGATTCCAAGATACTAAAAGAGACTCACTGAGACCCTTATGTTAAGTTAGACCCGCAAGGTGGTAGCCTCTCAGGAAAACATTTACATTACAGTACATTCAGAAATAAAGTAAAATGAAACATTCTTACCGGAATCTACGCCGTGGAACAGGAACACAGCCTTTCAAGTGTGACGGATAGTAGCATTGCCTCCGCTATGGACTTGAGAGAAGAAAGCAGACAGCGGAGCAAGTTAGACAAAGCTGATTGCTTGAGGAGTTGTTAACATGAGTCGTGATGGTTTCGCAGAAAGACTCTCCTTGCATCTCAGGACTCTTAACTTTCATCCAAGTCCTCACTGAGAGACTGACAAGACTACTTAAAACTCCTGTCCCATGCCGAAGAGTACTACCCTCCATAAGAGACAAAAAAAACAAAAATTCTGACACTTCTCTGCCAATCTCCTGGGATGAAAGGCAAATAATGACTGGGGGATGAGGGGAGTGGAAGGAGTATTTAAGCCTGTGGCTGGGGTGTCTTTGCCTCCTCCTGGTGGCCAGGTTCTTATTTCCCAAACGTAATGAATGCAGCTGTGGACTCTTTCCATTTAAGAAGAAAATCCACACTTTTTCACAGTGACCTACTGTGAGTTGCAAGACTTGCATACATGGATAAAAGAGCAAATCTTAAAGAAGAGTCCAGTGTTTTTCCACAGTCCTCCTTAGAAGAGGGAGTCATGCTGTCAGGGCATAAGCACTACTATCTGTCTTACTGGGCATTTAAGAAAGAGAAACATCCTATTTTAAAGGTGAAGTTATCTACTGTATATATTTCTGGGAGAGGGAGGTGACTGACAAGCCTATCCACTGAAGGCATATCAGACTACATGATCCATGCAAAATCTACTGCCTGTTGAGATAATTTGCCTTGCAATTGCTGTATCCAAGCAGGTGGATTTGGGTAATGCCCAGATGGTGAATTTCTGCCATCTCATGTAACAAATGCATCTCATGTAACTAACAGTTACATGATTGTTAATGAGGACATTCATCATGTTATTTTCCAAGTAATTTGCAAAGTGGAGGGCTAGGTTCAATGCTCTGTGTTGAAACACATTTATTGGCATTAATAACTCATCTGTTGACCAATGGCTTTCAATTAAATTACTCTTTAAGGTTGCACATAATCCACTAGTATTATTCATGGTTTACTTTGTGTAAACTAAAGGTACAAACAGATTCATGGTCCCATTCTGTGATGTCAGACATAGAGGATGCTTCAAAATTACTTTCTCAAACTCTAGAATTAAACTACCAACCTGTATCAGTACTCCACACAATGTGGCCCATTGTAAACTTATTATTGGAATTGTTAAAGATCGTTTTCCTAAAAAAAAAAAATCAGTTACGCGCTGTTGGGCTGTGGAAATTTGCCAGAAAATCAAATTTCAAGAAACAGGTCTTGCTAGGAATCAGGTGACTTAGTTCTTGAACTGAACATCTAGCTTCGCTTAGAAAAGACAAACATCTTGAAGTTTGCGAGCAAGTTTTTCTAAGGAATTCCAGATGATTTACACTTTAACGCCTTACACAGGGCCGGACTGGGAAATCAGACCAGCCCTGGAAATTTGTATAGAAAGGCCCAACCCCGCCCCCTCCAACCTAGCCACGCCCCCTCCAAGCAAGCCAACTATGCTCTATCTGGTTTTCCCTTCAACTCACATAGATATATACATATATACGTGCTGGCATACATATATACATACTTTCATTGGCTTTCAGAGTGATTGAGGAAGTTGATACTGCAGGGTATATACATATACATGCATACTCATCTACATCTATTCACACACACATATATACATACACATGCATATACATACACACACATATATATATATATATATATATATATATATATATATATATACACACACATATATTCATACATGCATACACACATATACATACACACATATACATACATAAATACACACAGTCATACATGCATACACACATACTGTACACATATTTATACGTGCATACACACATATATAGTGCATATATACATTCACACACATATTCATACATACATTTATACATACATACACACATATTCATACATACATTTATACATACATACACACATATTCATACACACACATATTTATACATGCATACACACATATACATACACACATATTAATACATGCATTCACACATATACATATATACATACACACATATTAATACATGCATACACACATATACATATATACATACACACATATTAATACATGCATACACACATATACATATATACATACACACATATTAATACATGCATACACACATATACATACACACATATTAATACATGCATACACACATATACATATATACATACACACATACACACATATTAATACATGCATACACACATATTAATACATGCATACACACATATACATACACACATATTAATACATGCATACACACATATACATATATACATACACACATATTAATACATGCATACACACATATACATATATACATACACACATATTAATACATGCATACACACATATACATATATACATACACACATATTAATACATGCATACACACATATAGATACATATACACTCCCCACTGCTGGAGGTATGGTCTTAATATTCAAATACTGTGATTTACTGTTTTAATGGCCCATCATATTTCAAATTATGTTCAGGTAATTTGTACACTAAGGAGCTCTCTCTCTTGCTGCACATAATTGGGCTTAGTGCTTTTTTTGTTCTTTGCCCCCTTCATTTAAGTTTAATCAAAATGGTCTTCAGTACACAATACTGGCAATATTACAAGAGTTTTAGCTTACATTTTACAGACTGTATAAAGTACATAGGATTACAAATGGTGCGTTCTGTACAAATTAAATGGAAATTAAACTAGATTAAAGAGAGATAATCTAAAAGTAATTTTTATTAATATTGGCTTCCTTTATATGAATGTGAAAGCCCCTGAGTGACTCCTGACCGACCACCACGATGTTGTTTGCTATGCTGCCTTTGCCTCTCTGCAGTGCTCACTCAGGACAGTCAGTCAGTCAGACCAGTGCTGCACTGCTGCTCTGCTTTGCTGCCATTGCTGGCCTGCAGCCTGCTGTGATGCCTGCGTGCGGCGTGCCTGCTGGCTGCCCCCTGCCAAGTGCCCACTGCCAGTGCCCATTGCAATGCCAAATAAAAAAATAAAATTTCCAACTTAGTAACTTACTTACAAGTTCCAACTTCCAACTACTCAGACTCAGTTGCTGGCCACCCGCTGTCCTCCTGAAGTAAGTTCCTTCCCGCCGTCGGCCCGTCTCCCTCTCTGATCTAGGTCTCACTCGAGTCAGGTCAGGTGAGGTCTTCTTGAGTCTCAACTCACTCTCTGTCTCTTCAGACTCAGACTGACTGCTCCCACACAGTCAACGTTGCCTGCACTCTGCACTCACACGTGACCTAACGTGCCGTAGCCGCCCGCCGCCTGGCTGCTAACACACTGAGTGACTGACAGTGACTGATGATGATGCAACGGCCGCACGCAGCCGCTCTGAGGCTCCCTCCACATAATGTCACATCATCATGGTGGTAGCGGGCAGCTGGGCAGCGCAGGCCGGCAGGGTACACAACAATATAATAAAAAAAATACTTGAACAGTTGAAAAAAAACTGAACTGAACAGTGAAGTTACTTAGTAATTAAAATAACTTACACGGATCGCCGCAATAGCTTAAGCTGCAATAATATACAGCAGCCATGCCACCAGCCCAGCTGAGCCGGCGGCCCACCGGGATTTTTCCCGGTATCCCGGCTGCCCAATCCGGCCCTACATTACAAGTTACTAGGACATTTGTTAATGTTCTTGACACTTTGGAAACCCTACAGGAAGACAAAGAAACTGGAAGTAGGCAATTCCTATAGTAAGTCTGAGGAAATGCTGATGAATTGTGGCAGATGAAATATGCAGATATGCATTTTTCAGGTTTATCATCACCATTAATAATTTTGGAGGAGTCCCATTAATCCATGCCCATAAAGATTATATTTTAAATATTTGTATGCCTACACACTTGCTTAATCCTGAAGGCCTAGTTCAGGACGCCATGCAATCTGCCTTCTTTTTAAATGCTCCCTACAGACATTTTTGTTTAGGGAAGCCTACCACCAAACTCAGTAACAAATTAATACCACCTACCTAAAACAACCGTAATCCAACTCTGTTTTAACATAATTTTCACCTGTGCAGTCCTCACCCTCCTACCATTCTAGATTTATAAGTTCCTACTGGAATAGGGCCCTGAATTCTGCATGTATTTGTTTGTCAAATTTTGTCCTGTGTCTTACAAGTATTGTATAATTGTTTTATCCATGGACAGCGCTTCAGAATATGTTGGCTCTTAAAAAATAAAGTACAATAATAATATTTTTCACAGTGCAGTATTTATCACTGTGGCTGTTATGAGAAAGACTCAAAGGGGGATATTTATCAAGCCGTCAACCTGAAATACACTGGAATTCCGCAGCGTAATTGTGGCGAGCTAGATTTAACCTGGTTATCAAAGCCTACAGACAGGCAAAAATTGAAATCTGTGACGTAACATACGATCCGCCGGTCTCAAACCGACACAAATCGATGCTTACGTCATTACAGATGTTCCGAATAGACATTCGGCACTATTTGACATCAAATAGTTAGCCGGTACGCTCGCGGCTATTCCGGCCCAGCGTACCTGGTTTTCAATCCTCCACCCTGGAGGCCGCGGATGCCATAGGAATCAATGGGAGTCTGAAAGCAGCGAAAGCTTATGTTCGATGCTGCCAGATATCCCATTGATTTCTAGAGAGAAAACCAGTTACGTTTACACCTAACACCCTAACATAAGCCCCGAGTCTAAACACCCCTAATCTGCTGCCCCAACATCGCCACCACCTACATAATGTTATTAACCCCTATCCCGCCGCTCCCGGACCCCACCGCAACTAAATAAAAGTATTAACCCCTATCCCGTCGCAACTAAATAAATGTATTAACCCCTAAACCCCTGGCCTCCCACATCACTACCACTTACTAAATCTATCACCATCAAGGCTATACTTCTAGTATTGGCACTTTCAATAGAGGAAGTTAAAGGATATTTTTTTGTTATTTCTGATAAAACACTGCTGGGAGTTTAGTCAGTCATCTGGTTCCTTGGTGCAGACCTGTAGTTTCATGTAAACAAGGCACCAAAAAATTAGTTTGTTTAAATTAAATTTTAAAGAGGCTTTTAGGCCCATCTATCAAGCCGTCAACTTTCTTGCATTCAACGGCACCAATACGCATGCCTAACATCGTGGCCGCAGACCCGAATACATTCTCCATATTTGTTAAAAAAGCTGTCAAAAAGCCACGCACCAAGTACGGGGCAATAAGCAGCGGACTGTTAACTAGCTGTCATCGATCTCATGCTATTCAGCTTTTTACCAACTTTATTTATACACTGTCACTAAACACCACCACTATACTAAAATGTTTAACCCCTATCTCGCCGCTCCCGGACTCCACCGCAACTAAATAAAAGTATTAACCCCTATTCCACCACTCCCGGACCCCACCACAACTAAATAAATGTATTAACCCCTAAAAGCTATTAACCCCTAAACCACCAGCCCCCCACATCGCCATAAACTAAATTAAGCTATTAACCCCTTAACCTAACAACCCGCTAACTTTACATTAAAATTACAACATCCCTATCTTATAATAAATTTAAACTTACCTGTAGAATTAAATTAAACTATATTAAACTATTAATTAACCTACCCTATTATACTAAAATTACATTAAACTACCATTTACATTAACTATTACATATATAAAAACCTAACCATACTCTTTAAATCTACCATTAAAAATTACTAAATTACAAAAAAAATAAACGCTAAGTTACAAAAAATAAAAAATCACAGTATCAAAAATAAAAAAATAATTACTCCTTATCTAATAGCCCTATCAAAAAAAAAAAAAAAAAAGACCCCAAAATAAAAAAAAATCCTAGCCTACAATAAACTACCAATAGCAATTAAAAGTGCCTTTTGCTGGGCATTGCCCCAAAGAAATCAGCTCTTTTGCCTATAATAAAAAAATACAAACAACCCCCCAACAGTAAAAGCCACCACCCACACAACCAACCCCCCAAATAAAACCCCTATCTAAAAAACCTAAGCTGCACATTGCCCTGAAAAGGGCATTTGTATGGGCATATATTAAAAGGGCATTTAGCTCTTTTACTGCCCAGACCCTACTCTAAAAGTAAAACCCACCCAAAAAACCCTTAAATAAACCTAAAACCCACCCAAAAAAACCCTTAAATAAACCTAACACTAACCCCCGACGATCCACTTACAGTTTTTGAAGTTTCACTTGAAGGATCCATCCAGCCGGCAAGAAGTCTTAATGCGGACGGCCTCGTCCATCTTCATCCAGACAACCTCTTCTATCTTCATCCATCCGGCGAGGAGCGGGTCCATCCTGAATGGACGAAGATAGAAGAGGCCGCCCGGATGAAGACTTCTTGCCGGCTGGATCCTTCATGTCTCCATTTTTCTATAAATGGAATATTAAAAAGCACCGTTCATAGTTTGTATATAACTAGTAGGCATAAGTAAATACCTTTAAAGGGACACTAAACCCAATTTTTTTCTTTCATGATTCAGATAGAGCATGGAATTTTAAACAACTTTCTAATTTACACTTATTAATGATTTTTCTTTGCTCTCTTAGTATCTTTATTTCAAAAGCAGGAAGGTAAGCTTACGAGACAGCCCATTTTTGGTTCAGACCTGGGTAGCACTTGCTGATTGGTGGCTACATTTAGATACCAATCAGCAAGTACTACCCAGGTGCTGAACCAAAAATGGGCCGATTTATAAGCTTTACATTCCTGCTTTTCAAATAAAGATACTAAGAGAATGAAGAAAAAATGACAAAAATGACAATAGGATTAAATTAGAAAGTTGTTTAAAATTGCATTATCTATGTGACTCATGAAAAAAAAAAACGGTTTAGCATCCCTTTAAAGGGACATGAAACCCAATTTTTTTCTTTCGTGATTTAGAAAGAGCATGTCATTTTAAACCACTTTCTAATTTACTTCTATTCTCTTCTATTATCTAATTTGCTTCCTTTTCTTGATATCACTTGCTGAAAAGCATATCTAGATATGCTCAGTAGCTGCTGGTTGCTGCACATAGAGGCCTTGTGTGATTGGCTCACACATGTGCATTGCTATTCCTTCAACAAAGGATATCTAAAGAATCGAGCAAATTAGATAATAGGAGTAAATTGGAAAGTTTAAAATTGCATGCCCTATCTGAATCATGAAAGTTTAATTTTGACTAGACTGTCCCTTTAAGTGTTTTTCCATTCAGTATTAAAAATCAAGAGTGCAAATTCAATGATACTATAATGTATCCTTTAATTGATATCCATCAGCTTCATCTGCTGGAAACAGTGTATTCCCATTGATACACCTCTGGGTGACACAATAGACCTACAAATGTATATCAGACTACCTGGGTTCCAACTAAACAAAAAAGTGTACAACCAGTGCATGGCGGTGAGGTTTTATGTCATAGTATAGTACTAGTGAGGCTAGAAAATTACAATACAGTCAGACATGGTGTGCATTGTAATTTATATACTATGCCTACAGTTTAAATTAGGAGCTCTCAGTGTCCCAATTTATGTGGGCAATTTGCATGCAGTTCTAAAACCCGATTTCAGGATCTCTCTCACTTTAATGGAACAACCGAGAATAGTTAATATATAGCCAAATTAATAAGTAATTAGATATCAATTTTGCACACACAGATTTTGTACACAGTTTGACCAGTGGTAGAAGAGAATATAGCAAATTCTATGCAATTGAAAGCATTTAAAAATTGCAGTTAGCAAAACATGATATTTTATCACTTTAAATATGTCCAATTGACTGCCTTGAGTCACAAAAGTTAATTTTTAAATGTGTTACTTCACCACTGGACATACCTAGACGCAAAGAGAAAGACAAGCAAAGAAATAAAGGTCACTGTGCCTGGGAAACAGGGACAGAGGCCAGAGTACCAGGAGGTGGGATCAGGCTGCTGGAGGGTCAGTGGCTGCAGAGGTGCCTTCTCTGCCCAAGGAACCAATGTGCTAAAACAACCAAGGCTATGCCTTAGCCGACGCACACTTTCTCGTTCAAAGGGCCTGAAAAAGGATGAGTGCGGAAAGGGGAAAACAAAAGTTGAATAAAAGAATAGGACAAAGATTTAGTAAAATGCATAAAATAAATATATGAGACCACATTAAAATACTGTAAATATAACAGACTAACTTAGATGGACATCTTAGTAAATGATTTATTCTTAAAAGGACAATAAACACTAGATATGTGCATTTGGTAGTTTCACTCACTGTCGAATGTGGCTGCCCGCAGCATTCTGCTCTTTTGGAGACACATCACACACGAAGATATGGATTTGCACAAATCTTTGTGTGTTGTACTTTCACATGAATAAATCATCGGCTGTGTACCCAGTTCAGTGTGAGAATTCAGTCCATTTCCATGTTTTGTATGAGTCTACGGAGATTACATAAAGCCTGTGCACCCTTGTGTGGTTTCCAGTTTGTTTGATTGAGAGCATGCATTGTATGGCTGTAGATAGGGATTTAGGAGGGAAGAGACCATGACGTGGTCCTGGGCTTGACCCATTTGGCCAGATGTGGTAAATAACTCTTCCAATGTTTGCTTTTAATCTTAGCTGTGTGCTTGCAAGACAGTGCCAGACTTTCTCTGTGGGTTGTGTTGATTAATTTGTTTTGTAATGCTCCCTATGGGCTTTGCACCTAGACTTGTCTGGGGTTAAGTGCCTGAGTCTCTGGAAACTGTGCAGCTGGATGTAAATGCTCTTGAGCACCCAGGGCTGCGCATTTTGCAGGGTCATAAGATGTGTACATGGTCCAATTTGAGAGTATAATATATACAGTATATATATATATATATATATTTCTCCAACATAGGTGTGTCCGGTCCACGGCGTCATCCTTACTTGTGGGATATTCTCTTCCCCAACAGGAAATGGCAAAGAGCCCAGCAAAGCTGGTCACATGATCCCTCCTAGGCTCTGCCTACCCCAGTCATTCTCTTTGCCGTTGTACAGGCAACATCTCCACGGAGATGGCTTAGAGTTTTTTAGTGTTTAACTGTAGTTTTTATTATTCAATCAAGAGTTTGTTATTTTAAAATAGTGCTGGTATGTACTATTTACTCTGAAACAGAAAAGAGATGAAGATTTCTGTTTGTAAGAGGAAAATGATTTTAGCAACCGTTACTAAAATCGATGGCTGTTCCACACAGGACTGTTGAGAGGAATTAACTTCAGTTGGGGGAACAGTGAGCAGAATTTTGCTGCTTGAGGTATGACACATTCTAACAAGACGATGTAATGCTGGAAGCTGTCATTTTTCCTATGGGATCCGGTAAGCCATTTTTATTACAGACAGTAAATAAGGGCTTCACAAGGGCTTTTTAAGACTGTAGACATTTTCTGGGCTAAATCGATTCATATATAAACATATTTAGCCTTGAGGAATCATTTTAATCTGGGTATTTTGTAAAATAATATCGGCAGGCACTGTTTTGGACACCTTATTCTCTAGGGGCTTTCCCTAATCATAGGCAGAGTCTCATTTTCGCGCCTGTATTGCGCACTTGTTTTTGAGAAGCATGACATGCAGTCGCATGTGTGAGGAGCTCTGATACATAGAAAAGACTTTCTGAAGGCGTCATTTGGTATCGTATTCCCCTTTGGGCTTGGTTGGGTCTCAGCAAAGCAGATACCAGGGACTGTAAAGGGGTTAAAGATAAAAACGGCTCCGGTTCCGTTATTTTAAGGGTTAAAGCTTCCAAATTTGGTGTGCAATACTTTTAAGGCTTTAAGACACTGTGGTGAAATTTTGGTGAATTTTGAACAATTCCTTCATACTTTTTCGCAATTGCAGTAATAAAGTGTGTTCAGTTTAAAATTTAAAGTGACAGTAACGGTTTTATTTTAAAACGTTTTTTGTACTTTGTTATCAAGTTTATGCCTGTTTAACATGTCTGAACTGCCAGATAGACTATGTTCTGAATGTGGGGAAGCCAAGGTTCCTTCTCATTTAAATAGATGTGATTTATGTGACACAAAATTTAGAGAAAATGATGCCCAAGATGATTCCTCAAGTGAGGGGAGTAAGCATGGTACTGCATCATCCCCTCCTTCGTCTACACCAGTCTTGCCCACTCAGGAGGCCCCTAGTACATCTAGCGCGCCAATACTCCTTACTATGCAACAATTAACGGCTGTAATGGATAATTCTATCAAAAACATTTTAGCCAAAATGCCCACTTATCAGCGTAAGCGCGACTGCTCTGTTTTAGATAATACTGAAGAGCATGAGGACGCTGATGATATTGTTTCTGAAGGGCCCCTACACCAGTCTGAGGGGGCCAGGGAGGTTTTGTCTGAGGGAGAAATTTCAGATTCAGGGAAAATTTCTCAACAAGCTGAACCTGATGTGATTACATTTAAATTTAAGTTGGAACATCTCCGCGCTCTGCTTAAGGAGGTGTTATCCACTCTGGATGATTGTGAGAATTTGATCATCCCAGAGAAACTATGTAAAATGGACAAGTTCCTAGAGGTCCCGGGGCCCCCAGAAGCTTTTCCTATACCCAAGCGGGTGGCGGACATTGTAAATAAAGAATGGGAAAGGCCCGGTATACCTTTCGTCCCTCCCCCCATATTTAAAAAATTGTTTCCTATGGTCGACCCCAGAAAGGACTTATGGCAGACAGTCCCCAAGGTCGAGGGGGCGGTTTCTACTTTAAACAAACGCACCACTATACCCATAGAAGATAGTTGTGCTTTCAAAGATCCTATGGATAAAAAATTAGAAGGTTTGCTTAAAAAGATGTTTGTTCAGCAAGGTTACCTTCTACAACCAATTTCATGCATTGTCCCTGTCACTACAGCCGCGTGTTTCTGGTTCGATGAGCTAGAAAAGGCGATCACTAGTGATTCTCCTCCTTATGAGGAGATTATGGACAGAATCCGTGCTCTCAAATTGGCTAATTCTTTCACCCTAGACGCCACTTTGCAATTGGCTAGGTTAGCGGCGAAAAATTCTGGGTTTGCTATTGTGGCGCGCAGAGCGCTTTGGTTGAAATCTTGGTCAGCGGATGCGTCTTCCAAGAACAAATTGCTTAACATTCCTTTCAAGGGGAAAACGCTGTTTGGCCCTGACTTGAAAGAGATTATCTCTGATATCACTGGGGGTAAGGGCCACGCCCTTCCTCAGGATAGGTCTTTCAAGGCCAAAAATAAACCTAATTTTCGTCCCTTTCGTAGAAACGGACCAGCCCCAAGTGCTACGTCCTCTAAGCAAGAGGGTAATACTTCTCAAGCCAAGCCAGCCTGGAGACCAATGCAAGGCTGGAACAAGGGAAAGCAGGCCAAGAAACCTGCCACTGCTACCAAGACAGCATGAAATGTTAGCCCCCGATCCGGGACCGGATCTGGTGGGGGGCAGACTCTCTCTCTTCGCTCAGGCTTGGGCAAGAGATGTTCTGGATCCTTGGGCACTAGAAATAGTCTCCCAAGGTTATCTTCTGGAATTCAAGGGGCTTCCCCCAAGGGGGAGGTTCCACAGGTCTCAATTGTCTTCAGACCACATAAAAAAACAGGCATTCTTACATTGTGTAGAAGACCTGTTAAAAATGGGAGTGATTCATCCTGTTCCATTAGGAGAACAAGGGATGGGGTTCTACTCCAATCTGTTCGTAGTTCCCAAAAAAGAGGGAACGTTCAGACCAATCTTAGATCTCAAGATCCTAAACAAGTTTCTCAAGGTTCCATCGTTCAAAATGGAAACCATTCGAACAATTCTTCCTTCCATCCAGGAAGGTCAATTCATGACCACGGTGGATTTAAAGGATGCGTATCTACATATTCCTATCCACAAGGAACATCATCGGTTCCTAAGGTTCGCATTCCTGGACAAGCATTTCCAGTTCGTGGCACTTCCTTTCGGATTAGCCACTGCTCCAAGGATTTTCACAAAGGTACTAGGGTCCCTTCTAGCGGTGCTAAGACCAAGGGGCATTGCAGTAGTACCTTACTTGGACGACATTCTGATTCAAGCGTCGTCCCTTCCTCAAGCAAAGGCTCACACGGACATAGTCCTGGCCTTTCTCAGATCTCACGGATGGAAAGTGAACGTAGAAAAGAGTTCTCTATCTCCGTCAACAAGGGTTCCCTTCTTGGGAACAATAATAGACTCCTTAGAAATGAGGATTTTTCTGACAGAGGCCAGAAAAACAAAACTTCTAAACTCTTGTCAAATACTTCATTCCGTTCCTCTTCCTTCCATAGCGCAGTGCATGGAAGTAATAGGTTTGATGGTAGCGGCAATGGACTTAGTTCCTTTTGCGCGCATTCATCTAAGACCATTACAACTGTGCATGCTCAGTCAGTGGAATGGGGACTATACAGACTTGTCTCCGACGATACAAGTAAATCAGAGGACCAGAGATTCACTCCGTTGGTGGCTGTCCCTGGACAACCTGTCACAAGGGATGAACTTCCGCAGACCAGAGTGGGTCATTGTCACGACCGACGCCAGTCTGATGGGCTGGGGCGCGGTCTGGGGACCCCTGAAAGCTCAGGGTCTTTGGTCTCGGGAAGAATCTCTTCTACCGATAAATATTCTGGAACTGAGAGCGATACTCAATGCTCTCAAGGCTTGGCCTCAGCTAGCAAAGGCCAAGTTCATACGGTTTCAATCAGACAACATGACGACTGTTGCGTACATCAACCATCAGGGGGGAACAAGGAGTTCCCTGGCGATGGAAGAAGTGACCAAAATCATTCAATGGGCGGAGACTCACTCCTGCCACTTGTC